>NC_056523.1:294280301-294308339 GCF_019175285.1 Sceloporus undulatus | reverse complement strand
ACCTGTGGTCAGTAGACAGATTAAAAACCCAGACAAGACTGAGTACATATGCAGTACATATTAGGGGGGGGGATTAATACAGAAGACAGTGAAATTAATGTCTGAACAGACTGTTACATTTTAGTCATAGATTTATTTGAAGATCGAAAGCAATTTATCTTGCAGTTTGGGGGATGAATCCAAATGCAGGACAGTACTACACTACACTGTTGTAGTGCTATTATTCTATTTTAATCAATGTGGCTGCCTCCTGTGAAATCCTGTATAGGGATAGACTTTTAGAATCTTCCTCCAAGGATCTCTTAGGCCTTGCTAAACTACAAACCCCAGAATTCCACATGAAACAGATATAGCAGTTAATGTGAAATAATAGTGATATAACAGTGTAATATGATATTGACCTTAGTCACCCTTGGCACAGACCCACCCCAAATTATAGCTTGCAAGTTTCATTGATTTTAGTGTGAGTAATCAGTGTGAATAATTCTGGGTTTTTCAACATCTTCTTTAAAGGTAATAATTCATTCACATATACTGTATATTGCATGCTCTCTTCAAACTCTGCTCCACAATTTTGTTTGCAAATACAAAACACACTTCATATTTAAAAATAATAATTTATAGCAAAAAAAAAGTTTTCCCCTCCATTTTGGACTGAAGCAGTTCTTAAGAATATGTACACTTTAGTACTTCATTTTTACTGCTAGCAGTGAGCATCCTAAATGTATCAAACTGCCATACTTTCATTTCTCCAACTTCATTACCCTTTTACAGTATGAGTGAAATTGCTGTCACTGTAGGCAGATGGTACAATAAAGATACTGACTGGAATGTATGCTAAGATAAATGGTGGCTTTGGTGCTCAGACCATGGAATATTTGTTTTGTGGAGCTTTAGGTGAAAGGGTGAGCAGAGTTTTTTAAAGATGGCATGTTAATATGGAGAGCAGTTTAGATTATCTATTAAACCCAGCTGTTCTTTGATGAAATCTTTCAAAGGACCAAATATAAATGAACAAAGTTCAGACTGTACTATCACCACAAATGCCAGAGCATGCTTTGTACAATCACATCTCCTTGTTGCTGCTCATCTCTTGTGGTCTTTTCTGGAAACATAATAAGATGTATCCTGGGAAAACATTAGGGTTGGAACAGTCATCTCAGTCTTTCTGGCACCACTTTGTCACTGCCTTATTAAAAATTTCGCTACCGGGATAATTGTATAAATCATTCAGGAGACGCCAACTGTAACCTACTTTAGGTGTCTGTTAAAGACCAACCTTTCATCCAGGCCTTTCCAAATTAACTGTGCTATCCAGTTTGAAAACTATTTTTATCCTTTGATTTTAAATAATTTAATTGATGATTCAGTGCTTTGTAAATTAAAGTTTTCATTGTAATATACAGTCATTTTAAACATTTTTATCACACAACACAACAAATTATTATTAGATAGGCCAACTTGTATAGAAATTAATTTCTTCTTCTGCTGCTGCTGCTGCTGCTGCTGCTGCTGCTGCTGCTGCGGTATTTAGTATGGTGATATTTATTTATTGATTGATAATAATAGACTTTGGTATAATAGAGGAAATTTAGAAGATCACACCATTCAGTTGTGCATTTCTTTGCACAAGTTGTAATACTGTAAGTAAGGTTCACTGTGAAATGCCACATGAATTAAATCCCTATCTGTTTTGAAGCTTTCTCTACACAGTGTTATACACTTATACTTACACAGTTATTGCTCCATTTGTGTTTTTATAAAAACATACTTGGTACAATTACATTGCAGCCATGGACATCGAAATGAGAGGTAATTGTCATGATGTTTCATTACTCATTTTTTGTGGTTTGTTTGTTTGATTGTACATTTCATATTGGCTCACTAGAATTGCCAGCTGACTAGAAAAAAATTATCCTAGCCAGTGTCCCCCCTGATGTGAAAACATATTTGCTGAAGGGGGGTGAAGGGAGATGGATTTTTTTTTTTTACTATTAGTAATCTCTTGTCTTGTTGTTGTTGTATGCCTTCAAGTCGTTTCCAATTTACCGTGAACCCAAGGTGAATCAGGGTTTGCTTGGCCCACTGTATTTTTAATTCTTCAAAACAATGCTTCACTTGCCTATACATGCTTACTTCAATAGAAAAAAAGTGGACTACATAATTTACGGTGTCTGGCATCTACCATAGGAATCAGCACAGGAAGGCAGCCATGGGAAGGGACACAGTGCTGTGAAGCTTTCTTGCTTGTGTCCTTTCATGAGGGTTCCAGTGGGGAAATATCAGGTGGAGATTGTCTGGAGATGACAGGCAACTGTTAACCACAAACAGGGAATGTGAGTGGAGTAAGAGAGCCAGTATGGTGTACTGACTGGAGCATTGGACTGCAACTCTGGAGATCAGATTCCCCACTCATCCATGGAATCCCACTGGGTGACTTTGGCCAGCTCACATACTCTCAGCCCTAGAAAATGACTCGAAGGCACACAACAATAATAAAGTGAAGAAGCATTAGCCAGACCCCTCACTCTCAGCTTGTCCTCTTCAGTATTGTCATGTCATATAAATTGGCTCTTGCCTACATTTCCTCTATAAGGTGTATCCATCATTGCACTCCAACTAGAAATGCATAGCTATTCCATTTTCTATCTGCTTGCCCTGACTTCAGAAAGA
Organism: Sceloporus undulatus; assembly: GCF_019175285.1. Classification (NCBI taxonomy): domain Eukaryota; kingdom Metazoa; phylum Chordata; class Lepidosauria; order Squamata; family Phrynosomatidae; genus Sceloporus; species Sceloporus undulatus. The sequence goes on along the minus strand of NC_056523.1, from coordinate 294,305,666 downwards.
GAAGAGAATGCTAGTGTCTCTGTGTGTATGTGTTTATGTCTAATTGGATTTAGCTGAGCTTATTGTCTGAGAGAGACATACAGAGGGAGAGACCACATATATTCCTGCACACTTTATTTCTTGAAGTTTGTGAATGTTGGTATCTTTCTTACATAACCCTTAACACCCATACAAAGCATGAGTATGACTTGTTATCTGTGGCTTGGCTGTGATTTGCTTTGCATGTTGCTTATTTTCCTTTATTTTCCTTTTGTTTGGGGGAGAGGTCTGCTATCATTGTAGTCTGATATACTATGGCCTGTGGGAATCTACAGTCAATCATGTGTGGATGACTTTGCTTAGGTCTAGCAATAGATGAACATGTTAGGTCAGTGCTGATCTTTGGTCCACCAGATGTTTTTGACTTTACCTCCCAGAATTCCTAATGCTTGGCCAAGGTGGCTGGAGCTTCTGGGAGTTGAAGTCCAAGACACTTGGATTGCCATAGTGCAGGAACTACTCTTTTAAGTGAAAGAAATATTTACTGTAGGTCCAGGCATAGTATGAAAAAAATGAGTTGCCAACCATATGTCTAAATGTTGGCTACATGTAGCACAGCTTGAAATTGTCCTACACTATAAATATTTCCTTCAACTAAAATATAATGCTGTAAAAATATTTCTGCAGGTTAAAAGATTAAAAACCAGAATGCATTTTAAGTATTGCATCACCCCATATATGTTACACATAGTAGGCCATTGTGATTGGGCATCTGTTTAGGCTATTTAGTACAGTGTGCCCACGCCATACATGGGTGCACTATACACGGCTTTCAGCTTACGTGGAAGCCACATGGTGATAAAAACAATGGTGCGCGCACTTGCGCCGCACACACCACTGCACTGCGTGCATGCACCCCATTGTTTCCAATGGGTTACAAGCATACATGGATTTCCCCTTATGCGGGGGGATCCGGAATGGATCACCCACATAAGGGGAGGGCCCACTGTAGTATTAATTTTCTCATTCACAGTCAAATTATTTTATTATTATTGAAATAAATATTTATGTAATTTATTTACTTATTTGTAATATTTTTATTTCTTCATTAAACCATTGTCTTTATTAAATAAATATTAGTTGATAATATACATAATGAAAACCATTTTTATTATTTTAAATGAGTAGTATGAAATTTGCTTTACTTCATAATATATCATGTTAATCTATAAACTGTGTTCTTACCATTTTTAATAATAATTTTGCTGTTGTTTTATTTGGCTAAACCATAAATTTTTTACAGGACGGATGGACGACGTTGGTCACTGGCATCTCTTCCCTCCTCTGGCTATGGTACAAATACTCCCAGTTCGACTGTTTCAGTAAGTGACTATATATAAATAACTACTTATAAGAATTTTATGGAAAAATTGGACTTCTGTTATAATTTATGAGTTAAGGATAAACTGTACATCCCTATCTGTTTATAGGCACTGTCTATAGTGGTGAAATTTCAACTTCTCTATAGAAGGTTGGTTGAAGGTGCAGGAATCAGCTTTGTGAACAATAATCTCTACTAGTACATGTATACAAGCTGAGAGGTGATAGTAGACTCTGTGGTGAATTAAAAATGCTAACATCCATGAGTGAAGTAGAGAATGCTTTTTCATATCCCATAATTTGATAAAATTCTCAGCGAGCGTTTGGATTCCTGAACAAAAATGATTCATCTACATATTCAGGATAACTATAATACTTTTATGTATCAGATGCAGACGTCCACTTTTTCTGTTTTAACAGCCTTTGACAGTCAAGCTCAGCCCTTTCAGTCAGTTGATTTTTACAGCTGTGGGTGAATTCCAAGGCAGCACAACGCATGTAATAGGAACACAGAATGTGAGAAGCAAAAAATGATTGAATAACATCAATAAGACTTCAGAAAAAACTTTTAATATAACCATAATCCAAGTTCATGTGCCAACTGCACAGGACGAAGTTCAAAGATTCTGTGATGAAATTCAGGAGGAAATTGAGTACACAACAAAATAGAACAGGTTGGTAATCATAGGAAATTTGAATATAAAAGTAGGAAATGGAGCAGGACCAAACATTGTTGGAGAATTTGGCCTACTGTCAAGAAACAACACAGGAAAATATAATGATTTTTTTAGATCAACAGTTGGTTCATTGCAAATATATTCTTCACACAACGAAAAAAAAACCTGTATACATTGATGTCACCAGATGGCCAAGAAAACAATTAAATAGACTACATTATTGGTAGTAGAAGATGACGCAGCTCAATTCTGACTGCAAAAACAAGACCAGGAGCAGATTGTGAAATTGATCATCACTGCTAATAGGAAAAAATAGAGTGAAGTGAAAGAAGTATACTAAATCAATAATTCTGCCAAAATACAGCCTGAAGAACACCCCTGTAGAACTTAAAGAGCATGTAATAATACCTTGTTTCCCCCAAAATAAGACATACCCATAAAATAAGCCATAGCAGGATTTCTAAGCATTTCCACAATATAAGCCATACCCCAATCAAAGAACTCTCAAAGTCATTACATACCAATAAAACTATTTCAAACTACAGAAATGAATTCAAAATCAAAGTAAATTTAAAGTACTATAAAATGTGACAACAAATTCTAACAAAACATCTACAAAACAAATTTGGAAAAGGAGGTTCAGAAAAGGCAGAGGCACTATGGATCATATTGCAAATATATGTTGTATAATGGAGTGCATCAGTTAATTTCAAATGCAAACCATCCTCTTCTTTAGTAGTCTGTAAAACAACAACAACCATAAATTAGGAATTGTCTGATATTTAGAATTTATGGAGATACTTGGTTTATGCATTTTAATTTCAACACATTTCAAGGCTAATACAAATATTCTTACAGGCTTTTCTTACAAAGCATGAAATATTGTTGCATTTGAATTTAGAATAGGGAGGATCAACCTCCAGTTTTTGTTAGACTACATCTAGTATTGAGGGCTGATGGCAGTTGCTGACCAAACATGGGGAGAGCCATAGCTTGCCCACTTCTATGTAGAAACTGCTGTAACTTGTTGGCAGGAAACTGTTCAGGAGTGCATGGTGTGTCTGTACATTTACATGTAAAAGATATTTGTGTAATATTTAGGCTTTTAAAATATCCAAGGTTACAGTTTAGTTAACTGTGTTCAGAAAGCTGAAGGATAAGGAAGATTCTGTGTACAATAAGTGTAAATGTTTTAGATGTTTCTGGCTGTGGTATGAATTAATGTTTCACATGTTTGTTTCAGTCATCCTGTTCCTCCCAAGAGAAGTTACACCAGTTACCATATCAGCCAACACCTGATGAACTACATTTTTTGTCTAAACATTTCTGCACGACTGAAAGCATTGCCAGTGATAACAGATGTAGGACCACACAAATGCGGCCACGATCCAGAAGCCTCAGGTGGTTATACTGTCTGGAAACAGACATTATATATGAATGTTGGCATCTACCTGTTGGAAACAGCGACTTTTGGGTATATATCTCATCATAGGATTGTTGTGCTTGAGAGAAATAAAAAGTAGCACTGATTGTATTTTAAATCTGCTGTTTGAAATTCCCATGTTTCTGAAATTTCTTCCACTAACCCTAAACACAACTGTGTTCAAATCATGGCCTTTATGATTAGGTTTATAATTTTCAGTTTAGTAGTTTCAGGAGCTAATATTCTTCACATTAGTTTGGGTACATCAGTAGAAAAGCTTTCAAAATATTTGAAAAGAAGACTCATCTATACTTTCAAAATCTGTGTGACAGATAAATGATTCAGAATTCCTAAATTTAGAGAAAATTCAGTTTTGTGAACGTTTCTTCTTCATTCATACTTCTGACTACATTGCATTTTTAAATAAAGTGCTGCATTCATGATACATAAACTCTGTTCACTATCTGAATTTTGTGGGACAGCAGCATTGTATAATACTGTAGTGAGTCACATTCTTGACATTATTCTGACATGTGCAGACTAGACTGGTATGCAGATTGCAACTCATTGTAATATTATACAGATCTGTTATCTCATAGCATTCAGGTAGTGAACAGATCATGAATGCAGCATTTTGTTAATAAATGCAATGTAGTCAGAAGTATGAATGAGGAACACGCATCTGTTTTATCCAGTTATCACCCTCTGTTGCTTAATCTCAAATTAGGGGAAAAGTTTCATGGAAAAATAGGATTAGGTGATCATGAAGATTCTGGCCCAGTTTAAAAAGAACAGCGGTTGCCAGTGTCTGGTGTGTATGATGCAGCTGGTGTCCAAGAGTCACAATCACATCCTGCCACCCACAGGCTGGTAAATTTCATTCCATGAGATGAGAGTTTAGTTTATTGAGCCAAGTCAGGTGAATTTTGTCATACTCATTTGCGCAGTGTATTTCTGATTTGTGATAAGTCAAGGGCAGGTTTGGGGGCCAATATTATGAATTTTATATGACCTATGGATAAGTAAAGAGTAAAAGAGGCACATAACAAAGGATGTAAAGGATGAAGCAAAGAAAACCGATGCCAAAGAGTTTATAAAATTCTGGTAGACATTACTGTTTTGCTCACCCTAAAGACTAGATGGATGAGGAGGGAACTATGATAAATGATGCAGGTGGGGCTAAGAAAACATGCAAATGTCAAAAATTATATAAAGGCAAAACAAAGAAGATGGTGACTATTTTAGCAATGATTACAGTCTTTAACATGAATATGATAACTTTCAAAACTAACAAACCAAGAGGGCTTGAGCGTACGTGCTTTTTGCCCCATTGGGATTCCCCGCGTAAAGCGAGAGCAGACTGTACTTTGCTCCACAATAGTTTGTTATTGATGAACTTTTACACAGAGAACGCCATGTCAAATTTGACTGTGTCATCTAAGGTGGTCAACATTAAACATATTTATATAGTAAAGTGTAAAATAACATATGTATATGTCTAAATATTATTTTTATTTTTAATAAGTAATTTTTATTGAGGGCCATGATGATGATGATGATGATGTAACCTTACCCAGAACTGATTTGCACACCTTCATCCCCAGATTAGGACCCTTGATAGTAAACACCTCTATTTTGTCTGGATTCAGTTTCAATTTATTTTTCTTCATCCACCCCATTATTTCTTCCAAGCATTCATTCAGAGGAGACACACTTTCCTTAGCTAAACCTGTTTTTGAAGGCATGGAGAAATATATTTGTGTGTCTTCAGCATACTGATAGGCACCAAAGCCCATGTTAAGCAGGGTCAGCGTGGCTAGTATTGAATGAGAGATCACCAATGAATGCCAGGTGTCGTGGGCTATATTTTAGAGGAAAGAACTAGCCAGACCACCTCCTGAATATTCCTTGCCCAAGAATACCCTATGAAATCCATGAGGTCATTTAAATGGACAAATAGTTGAACACACACACACACACACAGAGAGAGAGAGAGAGAGAGAGAGAGAGAGAGAGAGAGATATTTTTATTATTCACAGGGAGAGGTGGGAAAATACAAATAAAATTATTATTGTTGTTGTTGTTGTTATTATTATTATTATTTACATACACATACACAGAGTTAAACCTCATTTTTAGTTCTTTCACGATGAGATTTGAGCATAATCTGCTTTACTTGCAGCCCTGGACGTTCTCCTGCCTGCTGTGACCATGAAATAATTATGATGAACCATGTATACAAAGAAAGATTCCCAAAGGTAATGCAGATTATTCAATGTATACCCTACCTAACGATACAAAATCATTATCCTAAAACTAGCATGTTTTGTTTTATTTCAAATGTCAGATTAACTTTTTAAAATAAAAAATGATTGTAAGAAAGCAGCAGTATTTTTCAAACTATAAATTAGATATCCATGCAGTTGATCTGTATCAGAAAGATAACATGCTAGACCCAGAGAGCTTGCATTCACTCTTCATGCTACAGTTCTTCATGAAGTCTAAATTTTTCGAGGATTTGTGGGAAATGTGAAAGGTCTTCAAAGGAAAGAAGGCACTGACAGACATTTGTGTATACAGTACATGTGGAAGTGAAATGTACAACACTGTTGAATCTGCATAAACTGTATTATTACTGGCTCTTTTCTAAAGAAAGGGAGTCCTTCTTCCACTTCCATACTTCTCTTTAAAAACCATTTTACAAATATATCTTGTATATTGATATTTAATGACATTATTGGTATATCTGAAGCTTCAAATTTAGAGTTTAGGGGAAGGAGATGATATTTTACTTCCTTATAAAGGCTTGTTATAATTTTACTTATTATTTTTAAAATAGCCCATATCATATATGACAGTTCAGGAGCTAAACTATAAACTTTTGACTTGCAAGAATGTTAATTTAAAAGCCCAAGCATGGTTTATAATACACTGAGGAATCTACACAACTTTTATTGTATAGGCTACTGCTCAGATGGAAGAACGGCTTCAGGAGATTATTACCAACCATTCTCCTGACAACGTCCTTCCCTTGGCAGATGGAGTGCTGAGTTTCACCCATCATCAGATCATTGAGCTGGCTCGTGATTGCTTAGATAAATCTCATCAGGGTCTCATCACTTCACGATATTTCTTTGAATTACAACACAAATTGGATAAACTCCTGCAAGAGGTAAGGACTACTACATAAAGGTTATTTAGAAATTGGTGAGGTATATTGGATTAAGAAAATATATATCTGAAGATATTTATTACCACTGCCTTACAAAAATAAATGCACAAAAACACACAATTCCTTAAGGGGTTCTGTTAAGACCAGTGACCTTTGCAGCTGCCTAAGGGACCTCTGAGTGTTTAACTTTAGAATAATGGGTTTATGAAGCACATAAACCCAGTTTATGTTCCCATAGAGAGTACTGTAGTTTAATAAATTATTTCTGTATCTTAGATAAAATACGCTTATATTTTTCTCTCTTGTTAAAAAATAGAATGCTGTTTGATCTACTAAATATTTGCATGAGTTGAACAAAAGTTGAATAAAAGGAACTAGAAAGAAATTTAAGCTGCTGTATAAATAGCTGTATAATCCTGCTGATTAACTCAAAGATAGAAGCTGGCAAGGGTTTATAGTAACTGTATCCTAAAATTCAGCAAGCTTATATAGATTTTAAAATTTAAATATATAATGTTTGCTTTTCACTTAGAAAATAACAATCCTTTGGTGCTGCAGGATTCTCTTTTAATGAAAAGAAAAGAAGAGAGTCCTGCTTCAGTATTAAGAATATGTAATGGACATAGTCAGATTATTATTGGCCCTTTTTTGATCTGATGCTCTCTTGTTTCTTTCATGGCATTTTATTGCTGTGGACTGTCTGTCAGTTATCTTGCTAGTTAGTGCACTTTGTTTTTTTTTTTTTAATTCCAGCAAAAACTGGAGATTTTATAGTTCAGGGACCAATGCACATGTGTACATGTTACTTGTATTCATATGACAGAGTATTTGATGATGAAGAATTATATGCCAAAATTATTACATAGGATTTCAGTTCATCCCTCACCATGGTCTACTATGCATGCAGTATACCTTGGGGAAATATTATTGAATGTTTCTCATTAAGCATGATAACAGATATAATTGTATATTTAAATATTGCTTTAGTTTTTAAGAATGGGGCTTTTTAATCATGATCTGAGTTCATGGGATGAATCTATTGTCGTTAAATTGTGGGGGGATAGTGGCTCCAGAGTCCTCTTGTAAGTGATATCTTTGGGCTCAAACTGAGCTTTTATGGTTTTCATTTCTGTATCCTTTATTTCCAAGTATGAAAACTCTTTTGTGCCACCTTTACTGTGTTCATCTCAAACATAAATCCTACAGAGAAGCCTGCTGTTTGTTGGAACTAAATTCTGGGAATACACTTTGGGTTTCTGATGATGCATTTCTTGTCAGTTCCCAGCTGTGATATTCAGTGGATAGTTGAGTCTCCTGCTGTTTGGCACATTGTGATTTCTTTGCAAGGCTAGGGAAAGTCACAAGGCATCTGAGCAGCTTGATTTAGCTGACATTTTTTTGTACTTCTAAGGTCAAGGTCAATTTGAGTTTAATATTTTTCTATGGCACCCTTCTTTTACTTTCATAGAATGGTTTGCTCCCAAGCTCACCTAATATTGTAGGTTTAAGCCACTGATAAAAATAGAAATGCATTAGGCATGCTGATGTTTGCTAGATATCTACAGCTGATACCAACATGTTGAAAATAATTTACCCTGTTTTGTTTTTTCAAGTCTACATCATTTCTGCAATACTGGAACACAGCTGTTGTTCAGTGTTGCTTTTAAAATGTTTGAATTTAAAATACTTTATTTAGTTTATGTGTTAGAGATTTTATCTAATGAATTTAAATGGTTACTCTCTAGTAATTCAGTCACAGGGAACAGCTAATAAAATTTTAACTTGTTTGTTTCACCTTCATTCTCATGAATATCCACCTAGCACAGTGGAAGATAAAAAGTGGATAGGATTGAACTTTCTCCTGCAGCTTCTATTATTCAAACAAAGAAGCACCTTTTTGAGATATGAACAAAGGAACGTCAATATCTTTCAGCCAGAAGAAGCAACATATGGCTTCTTTGAATTCATTAGGTCTATTCTTTATTGGTAGGGGAAAAAAAGTTAGAAAGTAATTTGGAATGCTATACAAAACCTCTTGCAATTTTTTTTACAACCTTTCTGAAAAATGCTTTCTGAAAAAAAAAATATTATTTCCATTTCTTTTCTGATTATGTGTAGAACTTAGCATCCCATTTATTTCTTTTATATCATTCACCTGCTGTCTTTTCACCAAAATATGTATACTGCTTGCTTCTTATACAATGGAGATGGAACCAAAATGTATACTCATTCAGTATATATATTCAGATTACATAGGTCAGATCTAAAAATTCTTTACTGGGTTCAGTAAACTATGTCTTGAAATCAGCACGTATGTCATTTCATAGCAATACTTTTGTTGAATACATTCCATATATGTATCAGCTGGACAGATGGTCCATAAGGTGCTGCTTGAAGGAAAGCAAGACACAAACATATGACATAACAAACAGTTTGTACAGTCAGCCTGACAGTGCTCATCTCCTGTTTAGTGCTGTAGAGTGCAGTGGTGCCTGCATTATCATGGTTTGAACTTAATTCAATCTTTGATGCTTGCAGCTATCATGAAGATTTCTGAATTACTGCTGAAATCAACTTATTCCTGTTTTTTCAGTAAATCCATGTGGTTTATAATAAAATTCAGCACATTGAAAAGGGCCATAACTTTTAAAAGTCTTGCAAGAACTTTACTAAACCTCCTCCCCAACTCCTGCCCTCTACTTTCACAAAGATCAGTGGCTTTGTTGCAGATTTGTTCATCCTGTCCAAAGAAATCTAGTTAATGGAGGTCAAACAATGAATATTAGTTATATTAATATAATATGAACAGTTTTGGTTGGCTTATGCGTGGGTCTGTCATCAGTATTTCAAGGATGTGGGTTGTGTTGAAATGATTATTCTACAATAATTCAGAGCTATCTTGATTTAGCTCATCATATTAGTGTTTTTTCTGTGTCTGTATTAAATATCAAGACTATTTCTTTGACAGGCTCAAGAACGATCAGAAAGTGGGGAACTGGCATTTATTAAGCAGCTTGTCCGAAAGATACTTATTGTCATTGCACGTCCTGCTCGCCTACTTGAATGCTTGGTAAGATTATGCTTACTTTAATCACTGTGAATATTTGGATTGCCATTGAAGCTCAGTGGAATGCCTCCAAAGGATGAGTGGAGTGTATTAGTTTTGTATTGCTGCTTTTGGTACATTTGCAAAATGTTAAATACATTTGTTAAATACAGTCTAATGAAGTGCAAGTTAGGCATGGATCCTCAATAGCCTTGAAATGATAGTGTTGTAATTGTGGTTGGTTTTTTCTTGTTGTTGTTGTTAATTTTTTTCATTGTCTGGGACCAAGTGTGTGAAAGCCAGACCAAACTTGTGAAATCAAACTCCTTTGCTTTCTGGTGGTTATTGTTGTATTCATTTATTTACATCCGGCTTTCCCCCCAAAATTGGGACTCAAAGTGGCTTACAGTGTGAACGAATACAATTAAAAATGTACAAAAGCAAGCATTAAAATTAAATTAAACTGTTACAATATTAAAATACATCACTCATTAAAAGAGTAACATACATTTTTTTAAAGTGCTTAAAACAGTACAGTTAAAACAGTACAGCATCTCTGATCTGTTCTTTAAAGACTTTCTCTTTTAAAGGCCAGTCTGAATAAAAATGTCATAGGACTTCATCACACAGGCAAAGAAGATGGGAGCGTGAATAAAAAGTAGTGAATAAAAAACAATGCTAGAATTCCTCTTTATTCATGGGATAATCACAGGATAATCACAATATTGCACAACGTCTTGTTATAATCTTCACATTATTGCATGCTATTGACAGGAGCATCTCGCTATGCTCCTGTCTTATTTGCCCATGTGATAAAGTCCTTAGCTTTCGGTCAGAAGGACAACAAGGAGGACACCATTCTGATCTCCCTGGGAAGGGAGTTCCAGAGTCTAGGGGCAACCACTGAGAAAGGGCCTCTCTCCTGTCCCCTCCAACCTTGTTTATGATGGAGGAGCATCTCCTGATGTCCTGGACTGCAGCCAGTACACACAGACACACACCAATAAGAATGGCTTAGCCCAGCAAGTGGAAGCAGAACACAGACCTTGCAAGGAGTAAGCATGAGAGCAGTCCGAGAAGCCAAGCTGAAGTCAGGATACCAGAAGTCAGAGCCATCCGAAAGCCAAGCCAAAATCAGGATACTGGGAGTCAGAGTAGTCAAAGCAGTCCAAGGTCAATGCAGCCAGAAGATAACAAGGGTCCAGTCCAAGGTCAAAGCAACAAGGAGTCAAGATACAAGGAGCCAGTGCCAGGAGCCATCACACCAAGGGATCATTCAATAAACTCTAACACTGAGTGGAGGCCTCTACAGCTTAAGTAAGGGAAACTCTTCCCCATGCCACCTGAGGCTGGTTGGCTAATTGACTCTGCAATTCTCTTGGATCTGTGCCTGCAAGCACTCTCAGCCCTTCTCTGTTTGTAAGTAGGCACCTCCAGGCAAGCTTCCTCCCCAGAGTCACCACTAGGCTGTTGCACCACAGGAGGCCTCTCACTAGCACTAGGACCTGGTTGGGCCTCCTCCTCTGGGGCTGGGAGAGCACAGCTGGGACCTGGCAGAGCAGGATTACCGTATTTTCCGTCGTACAAGACTACTTTTTAGCCCTGGAAAATCTTCCCCAAAGGTGGGGGTCGTCTTGTACTCCAGAAAGCCCCTGGGTCCTAAAGAGAGCCCTCGGCAGAGAAGCCTTCTCTCAAAGGCAAAGGAGCATCCTCCTCCATTCCTTCCCTCCTTTGCTTTTCCCCCTTCCTTCCTTCCTTCCTTCCTTCCTTCCTTCCTTCCATCCATCCTTCTTTCCTTCCTTCCTTCCTTCCTTCCTTCCCTCCCTCCCTTTCTTTTCCCCTCCTTCTTTCTCTCCCTCCCTCCTTCCTCCCTTCCCTTTTTCTTCCTTTTCTTCTCTTCCTTCCTTCCTTGCTCCCTCCCTTCCCTTCCTGTCCTCGGACAGCAGAAGGTCTACCTTCCCTCCAGCCTGAGAGCAAGGCTGGCTACGGAGCAACCAATCCTTTGGAGTCACACACTCACAGTTTTCAGGCAATCAGAGAGAGGGCTGGAGAGTGGTCGCCACCCCACCCTCAGAAAAGGGTCTCTCTCTCTCTCTTAGCCCCTGAGTCCCTCTGAGAGCCAAGCTACAGAGCAACCAATCCTGTTTGGATGGAGTCACACTAACAAGTCAATCAGAGAGAGGACAGTGGTTGCCCCCCCCCCCGCCCTCACAAACTACAATTCCCAGGATTCCCTGGTTTTTCAAGGGAATTGCCTCCATGCTTCCAGATCCCAGCCCCAGAGATACAGTCTACAGTATATTATTATTATTATTATTATTATTATTATTATTATTATTATTATTATCCTTTATTTATTTATTTATATCAGTGTTGCCAGTTTAAGTCCACTTCTGCAGATGCATTTGGATTTAATGATAACAATAATGGTGATGATGAGGATAGAGAGATAGGTCTTGTAGCACATTTGAGACTCACTGAAAGAAAAGTTGGCAGCTTTCCTAGACTTAAGCATACTTCCTCAGATGCATGGGAACTGTAGTTCATTGTGGCACCAGAGCTCTTTTTCACAAAACTACAATTCCCAGGGTTCCCTAGCACTGAGCCAGGGCAGCTAAAGCGGTCTCAAACTGGAGTATTTCTGCAGTATGGATTGGACCTTGAGCATTTTTAATAACCATGGTCCAAAACACACTGCAGAAATAATCCAGTTTGTGACCACTTTAACTCTCCTGGCTTAGTGTTAGGGAATCCTGGGAATTGTAGTTTGTTGTGGCACCAGAGCTCTTTCTGACAGAGAAGGCTCAATGTCTCACAAAACTACAATTCCCAGGGTTCCTTAGCACTGAGCCAGGGCAGTTAAAGCGGTCTTGAACTGGATTATTTCTGCAGTATGGATTGGATCTTGAGTATTTTTAATAACCATGGTCCAAAACACACTGCAGAAATAATCCAGTTTGTGACCACTTCAACTCTACTGGCTCAGTGCTAGGGAATCCTGGGAATTGTAGTTTGTTGTGGCACCAGAGCTCTTTCTGACAGAGAAGGCTCAATGTCTCACAAAACTACACTTCCCAGGGTTCCCTAGCACTGAGCCAGGGCAGCTAAAGTGGTCTTGAACTGGATTATTTCTGCAGTGTGTCTTGGATCCAATTTAGGTTGCATCTTCATTCCAGAGACAATCCAGTTTCATACCATTTTAACCATGGCCCAGTGCTATGAAATCCTGGGAATTGTAGTTTGTTGTCACACCAAAGTTTGCTGAGATGTCTCAGAAAACTAGAATTCCCAGGATTCCATAGCACTGAGCCAGGGCAGTTAAAGGGGTGTCAAACTGGATTATTTCTGCAGTGCAGTTGCAGCCTAACACATTTCTATTTGGCACAAAGCTTCCTGGGCTTTGATTCCAATAGGAGCCACTTGAACTGCCACGGCTCCATCTGTACAGAATCCCTGGGATTTGTAGTTTGGAGCAGCGCCCCACATTCTTTGGGCAGAGAAGGCAAAAGACCTTATAAAACTACGAATCCTAGGATTCCAATAGGATGGAGCAGCAGCTCTTAAAGTGGTGTCAAACTGCATTAATTCTAAAGTGTAGATGCACCAAGAGGAAGGGCGGGAGGAGTTGTCGGGGCGGGTGAAATAATGTTGTGTATGCTGTTATTTCAAACACGGAACACACTCCTTCCTCAGAGTATAGTGGAGTCTGCCTCCTCTTCCCCTCCTTTTCTTCTTTCTCCTTCTCCTTTTTTCTCCTCCCCCCTCTTTCTCCTCTGTCGCTGCTGTTGTTGTTGTGTGCCTTCAGCTCCTTTCTGACTTATCGTGGAAGAGAGGGGTGGTCTTATACAGTGAATATATGCCAAATACTCTATTTTAAGTTGTAAATTTGGGGGTCGTCTTATACGCCCAGTCGTCTTATATGCCGGAATATACGGTACCACCTGGTGTAGCCTCAATTAGCTCTTGCTCTGGAGGAGGCTCGTCCTCCTCCTCATCCTCCGAGAGCTGATCTTGGCTGGCCATGACACCTGATGATCTCAGAATTGGAGCTGGCTCATACAGAGAGATTTAGGCAGGTTACACACCACTCTGCACGTAAAAAACGACGGCGGCCGTTCCAGATGGCCACCGCCATGAGGATGTCACGGCCGCGCCGGCTCTATACGGGGCGGCGCGGACATGACGTCCTCGCTCCGCGCCAGGGCGCCTAGTGCGCCCTTAGCGCAGACCAGGAAGGAGCTCCATTTCGGAGCTCCTTCCTGGTTTGCGGCGCCGCTTTGCGTCGCTGGGTGCAGCCTTCAGACGGCTGCGCCCAGCGAAGCAAGGGAGAAAGGGGCCAAGCGGTGGCGGATCGGGGTCTCAGCGGCTGCCGTTCTGGCGGCTGAGGCCCCGATACACCGGGGAAAGGGGCGGGTAACCCGCCTCTGTGTGCCAAATAACCTGAACCTGAGCCATATAGGACTATATAGGTCATAACCGGTACTTTGAATCATGCCCAGAAACAAACAGGCAGCCAATTGAGCTGTTTTAACAGGGGCATTGTGTACTCTCTGTAGCCTAGCCCAGTTAACAGTCTGACTTGGACCTGTTGAAGTTTCTGAACATTCTTCAAAGGCAGCCCCAAGTAGAATGTGTTGCAGTAGTCAAAATAGGATGTAAACAAGGCATGTACCGCTGTGGCCAGATCCAGTGTGTCAAGGAACTGGCACAGTTGGTGTACATGGTTTAGATGTGCAAACGCACTCCTAGTCTGCAGAAACCTGGGCCTCCAAGTTCAAAGCTGAGTCCAGAAGTACACCCAAACTGTGAACCTGCATCTTCAGGGGAAATGTAACCCCATCTAACACATCTAATCCCTATTACCTGATCTTCCTCCCAACTCACAGGAACACCTGTGTCTTGTCTGGATTGAATTTCAATTTGTTTGCCCTCATCCAGTCTATTATTGATTTAAGACCAGGACAGCCTTCTTGAATTGGGGTGGAAAGGAATAGGAGAATTGGGTGCCATCCGCATATTGATGGCACTGCACTCCACAACTACACATGACCACTCCCATCAGTTTCATATATATGGTGAATAGCATAGAGAACAAAACAGAACCCTGGGCAGGCATCCTCCAGCACCATCTTCTGGGTTTGCCCCTCCAGGAAACAATGGGGCCACTTTAAAGCCGTACTTCCAAGTCCCATCCCAGAGAGGCAGCCCAGATGAATACCATGGCCATTGATATTGAAAGCCACTGAGAGGTCCAGCAGAACTAACAGGAACACATTCCCACATCCAGATCCCTGCATAGGTCATTCAGGAAGGCAACCAAGGTTGTCTCTGTTCCATGGCTGGGCCTGAAACTAAATCGAGGTGAATCTAGACAAACTGTTTCATCCAGAAACCCCTAGAGTTGGGAAGCCACCACATATTCCAGCACCTTGCCCAAAAATGGAAGGTTGGACAATAATTATCCACAGTAATTATCCATATGCCCAAAAAATGGTAGGTTGGGCAATAATTATCCATTATGGTGGGATTCCGGGCTGGCTTTTTCATCAGGTCTCACAACTGCTTCCTTTAGGCAAGTTGGAATGCTACCTTATTGTAGAGAGGCATTAATTACGCCCTTCATCCACTCAATCATCCTTTGGCCTATTTAATATGTTATGAAGAATAAGGGTCTAGCACATATGAGATGGCTCTCACCTCTCTGAGGATCCTGTCCACATCATCAGACTGCACAACTGAAAAGTATCAATTGACATTGGACAAACGGGAACCAAGGTTACATCTTCTGGCACTGTATCAACTATAGCATCCAAGTCAGAGCAGATCTGAGTGACTTTACTTACAAAGTGCTGTGTAAATTCTTCACAAGAGGCTGCCAAGTGGTCTGCATTTTCTACTTGAGGGCATATGTGAAATAGATCTCTTGGAACAGCTCTGCAGGACAAATCCCTGCATATGCAATGCTGGCAGCAAAAAATAAGTTCCTTGTTGCCAATGCTGCCACAAATATGCTCCAGTCTGTGTTTGGTCAGATTCACTTTGAGTTTTCTTCCAGTGTCGCTCTAATCTCCATCTCTTTCACTTCATCACCACCAACTCCCTGGAAAACTTTGGGGCATGTTTGGCTCCATAAGAGCAGACACTAAGGAGCTATTGTGTCCACCACCCTAGCCATTTCCTCATTCCAGAGGTTGGTCAGAGCTTCAACAGAATCTCCTGCCGAGGTGACAGGAAACTCCCCAAGAGCCACTAGGAATCTGCCTGGATCCATCAGCCTCCTGGGGCAGACTATCCTAATTGGTCCCCTATCCCTGCAGAGGTTCTGAGTCCCAGTGAGTCTAACCTTGTCCAGATAATTATCTGTCCATGACAACAGGACTGTGGACAGTTGCTCCACACCAAGATCACCATCCCCCCACCCAGCATAGAAAGCAAGGTCTAGATTGTGCCCAGCAGCATGAGTAGGGCCAGATACCACTTGGGACAGATTCGTTGTTGTCACAGAAGCCATGAAGTCCTGAGCCTCTCCAGACAAGGAAGTCTCAGCGTGGACATTGAAATCCCCCTGCACTACTAGCTGTCATAAAAATGCTGCTGCTGAATGCCAGGTCGTTGAATGCTAAAACAGCTGCTATTCAGGATTTGGCCTGGCATGTACTACAGCCCTGGCTGGCTGGAAATGGGAGTGGGTGGTGGGTGGGTTAATCTCTCTGTCCAGGTTTGCATAACATCCAGATCTTTTTTTTAAGACCTGCATATTTTGGTTACATTGACTTATTACAAGTTTGGTTGCAACCTTTGTAGGTAGTAAGCAAAGTACCTTTCAGGTAGATATATTATCAGTGATCTACAGTGTTAGGGTT
The DNA here is from genome assembly GCF_019175285.1 of Sceloporus undulatus. NCBI lineage: Eukaryota > Metazoa > Chordata > Lepidosauria > Squamata > Phrynosomatidae > Sceloporus > Sceloporus undulatus. The sequence continues at coordinate 294,289,126 of NC_056523.1, read as the reverse complement.
TATTTAGTTTTTCGACGTTTCAGAAATAATTTACAGAAATCTATGTTTGTGAAAAATGTTAAACCTTAACTCTGAAAGCTTGTAAAGAAAAAACAAACAAACAAATTATATATAAACACCACAAATAGAACAGCCACAATGGATTTCACTGAATCCTAAAAGGTTGAATGTCCCTTATCTGAAATACTTGAACAAGAAATATTTTGGATTTTGAGTCCCCCCCTCCCCAAATGTTAAAATATCTGCATATACACAATGAGATATCCCAAAGATGAGATCCAAGTCAGAAAATAAAATTCATGTATCTTTCATATACACCTTATACACATAGCCTGAATGTAGTTTTATACACAATATTTTTAATAATTTTGTACATGAAACAAAGTTTGCATATATTGAACCACAAACTCCATAACATTGTTGATGATAAGCTTTGCTTCCACATATTAGAAGTAAAATTGGTATTAAGAGTAATATTGGTATTAGGAGTTTTAAAGTATGATGAAGCATTCTCTGTTTAATAGAAATATTGAACCAAGCTAGTCTACTCTGCTTTAAGACATATGTAAGAGACATGGCAACATACATCTCTACTTTGTCCATTCTGTGTTATCTGTTGGCTTTATGGCAAAAATAATGCAAAAGAAAATAAATGCCAATTTTTAAGGTGAAGTTATAATCTTCATTTTTTTATAGTTGCCTGTCAGCATTTGTTACAGAAAAAATGTTTTTAATTGGGCAGCTCTCCAAGGAGCAAAGAAGATTTGCATCAGCAGTTGGTCTGGGAAATTTTCAGATAAAACTTACCCAATACACTTCACACCCAGCAGCTGTCACAGATATCCTTTTATGGGGATATGTATATATTCACATCACTATCAGATCAATGCAGCTCATAGTAAAAGACATCATATCAGTCTATATAATGCATACGTAACTTTCTGGTTCTTGGGAACTAGGAATGTAAGTGAGATATATATCAGTGAGATGTACAGAGTGCCTGCGTTATACGTGGGCATGCCATATGCAGCTTCTAGGATGTGCTGGAAGCCGTGCCGGAAAAACTCCTCTTGTGCCCTAGAAGAAGTAATGAGGCGTGCCATGAGCATGAGCCCCATTACTTCTAATGGGGCTTGAGCATATGTGGTTTTTTCCCTTATGCAGGAGGGGGGGTCCAGAACGGATCCCCGCAAAAGTGAAGGGTGCACTGTACTATTTAATGAATCCTCTTAATTCCAGTTAATGTACATTAGAAACCCATACTGGTCAAGAATGGCTTTTGTTTTCAAGAGTAATCCATTTTAGGATCAGTACTACTATAATGTGAAAAGTCTTATGTGCAGGAGTAGTCCAAGGGATTGCAATCTCTTATCTCTGATGCTTAACACTTCCTTCCATCTTGGTTAAAAATTATGTACAACTAGCACTATTGTTGGTCAACTCCCAAGACCTAGTTTAAAAATGCAAATCATGCAAATAAATAAGAATCCTTGGGAAATTTAATTGAAATAAGAATTGTTTACCAAATCCTAAAGTACTGTAGCATTACTTCTAGCATTTGACCATTGTAACATTAAATAATAATAGAGAGATACCCCAAAATCACCAGATCCCCTCTGATCTTGGAAGATAAGCAGATTCAGCTCTGGTTACTACTAGTTACTATAGAAGACCACCAATAAATATCAGGTGTCTTAGTCAGAGTTCAGAGAAACTCTGTCATAGTTCAGAGAAAAGAATTAGCAAAACCACTTCTGAGTATTCCTTGCCTTAAAAAACCCTATGAAACTTATGGGGTCACCATAAGTCAACAGGCAATTTGGAGGTACATGTGTGTGCGTGCACACACACATGTTTGCTTATACAGTATGCCCACACCAAGCACGGGCTTGCCATCCATGGTTTCAGCTTCCACGGATGGCAAACCCCATTTTTTTCCAGTGGGCACATGTGCATGCGGTGTTGCGAGCAGGAGCATGCATCCATTGAAAAGAATGAGACTTAAGGTCCCGTGTTTTTTTCTATCCAGGGGGGGGGGGGGGTCTGGAATGGATCACCGCAGATAGCAAGGGTGCACTGTATTCCTTGAGAAATGAAATCTGTCTATAATTATAACCATTATGTTTAGTTGTGCTTATTACAGTTCTGAAATTCTTGTTCCAGTCAATTTTGGTCAACCAAAGAAGTATCAAACTGACTTAGAAAAGAAGTGCAAAATAATATAACTATAATAATGTAACTAGGAAATGCAAAGCAGTATAATTCATAAAGAACATAATAAGGCAGTGCTACCATAGTATACATAAACAATTATATCAAGGGTTTATGCAGAGAATCAGTACTTGTATTCTCCCCTCACTTCAACCCAGAGGGAATAGCATAAAAATATTGGCCTACATACACTTGGCTTCCACTGCCCATTCTTTGGGCAAATGAATACAGTGGTGACAACAGGGAAACAACATTTTTGGAACAATGTGTCACAGATGCACAGGAAAGGATATGTCCACTTCTTCAAGCCATACTAAATCTATACTAAAATACTTAAGTAATTAAACTGGATCTTACAGTTCATCCAGGCACTTGTGATTAATCTGTTAAAACAATTGAATGAAAGTCTCAGAAAATGTAAACATTTTTTTATTTTTATAAAATGTAAATACAGTGCGTCCGCACCATACGGGGGCATGCCATATGCGACTTTCAGCTTATGCTGAAGCCACGTGATGGAAGCAGCAGTGGTGCACACACCCATGGCACATGCATCGCACCACACTGCACCACGTGCGCAAGCCCCATTGTTTTTAGTGGAGCTCGAACATACACAGTATTTCCGTTACGCAGGAGGGGGATCCAGAATAGCAGGCTACCAAGGGCTGAACAATCCCCTCTGAACCAGTATATAACAGGCCCTGAACCACCCAGAAAAATTCCATAGGATGACATAGGTGCGCTACAGAGCGCCCAAAATGGGCGCTCTGCTGGCGCCACCGGTTGCTGTGTCCTGGAACTGCAGCGGTCAAACCGCGCGGTTCCCAGATGCACCAAAAAGAAGCTGCAAAAAGCAGCTTCTTTTTGGGCCCCGGAAGTGGCACCACAAGTGGCCAATGGCGCACTCACAACGTCACTTCTGTTGCAGGACGTGTGGACGCTATGCGTCTGCAATGTCAAGATGGTGGCGCCCATGTAGAACGGGCACCGCCATTTTGTATGTCCCCAGGACGTACTAGGGTTAGGGGCATGCGTAAAGCACGCCCTTTCCTAACTCTAGTACGTCCTGGGGACATACTTTACGCCCGTGCGGAACGGGCCATAGAGAGATGAAACGGAAACTGCAAAGTAGTGCTTCTTCACTGATTTTACAACAAATAAGTCAGTTCATTGGTGAGCACATGCTAGTGTTCAATCACATGCATCATTGGATTTTCTCCATCTGTATTCTGTAAGCTCTAGGACTTATCATTATGCCATCTAGATTCTGCCAAATGAGAGTAGATGCTCAAGGCTCCTCAATGAATGTCAGATATATCAGCTAGGGAGGGGAAGTGAGAGGAAATGATGTGAGGAAAAATACTGTAGGGACAGACCATCTATATAGATCCTTCATCTCTACTGAGCTGACAGTGTAAAACTTGGCAGGAGGTGATCTCTCTATGATAAGTGCATAGTGCTAAGATATCCCACTTTCAGTTCACACTCTTCTTTTGCCATTGTGTAAAGTAAGTCCATGTGACTGTTAGGCCAGTAGCGTGCTTGGTTGATATTATTGCTATTATAGTAGCAATGAAATACTGAATCATCCTAGACCCCAAATGTAGAAGAGTGAAATGAAATAAATGCATTTGTACACACAATAATCATTTGTTCCTTATTCTCTCCCCTGCCTTTATTATTATATTGCATCTCGTAAATGCATGTTAAACTTAACAATAGACCTTATCCAATGAAATTATCCTCTGTGGAGACTGAGCACAGTGCAACTAACCATGTCACCTTCTTGTACCACAAGTTTGGCAAATGAAATATTTGAGTCTGTGGATCAGAAGAATTACCTATATTTCTTGAGGCATTACTGCTTGGGATCATTAAATTGGCTGAATTATAAAATAGCATGAAATCCTTCTAATCATGGTATTCCTTTACTTAAATTATGTGTACTAGTATATTAGTATAATTAACTCTATTTTAATTCTGGAGGTTAATTACTAAGTGCAGTCCACCCTGCATATTCACAAGAGATCCATTCTGGCCCCTCACACAAACGGATAAGGAAACACATGGGACCTGGAGTCCCATCGTCCTTCATGACAGGTGCAACGTGTGCCCATTGAAAGCAATGGGCTTGCCATCCACGGATGTTTTAATTCATGGATGGCAAGCCCATGGATACTGAGAGCCCACTGTATTAATTCTGGAGGTTATATGATGTAATTTTATGCATAATGAAAATTTCTTATGTAATTTTATACATAATGAAAAATTCATATGCTTGTATGAATAAAATTTATATTGTTGTAATAGATTTATGTGCTTAGCCTAATAAGAGTATTAACACAATACTGATGATACTGATGAGTTTTTTACACTTGGGGTGTTTTTTGTATTTCTTTTTCTTTTTCTAATTCACTTTGGCTTCATAAAGCCCATGTTGAAGCAATACTTTTGTTAGGCCAACTACGACACAATTTATATGGCTGTACAAAGATGGAGGGGGCAGTTTTTGGTATACTTTCCCATCTACCTTCTGTGGTGTTCTGACTGAAGTCTTTAATACACATTAGTTAGCTGCTACAGGACAAGAAGAAATTTGTGGTAGCCAAATCAACAGAACTACATTTCCAAGTTTACCTGTAACGTTATTTTCCTGTTCTGTTTTGTAGCTCAGTATATTCTGTTAACAATTGGCACTTAAACAGGGGTCAGTGACTTTAGCCATGAAGGAAAACAAGTGTTGAACTTTTGCAATGCTTCTTTAAGTGACTTTGTGGAGGGTAGGGTTGAAGTACGCGGAATCCATGGTTTCCTTGCTTTGACATGGCACAATAAATAAAATTATAATTATAATGATGAGACATTTGAAAATGTCTGCGGCAGTTATTATGTTTTCAGCATATGGAGCTCCTAATACTTCAAAATTGTTTTCATTGGGAAATCATCATAAGAATTCACAACCAAATTAAGTAAACAGTATCTTTTCCCCCCCACAGAAACAAGGCAAACTAATGGATGTTTTTTGTTTTCTCCCTATCAGGAGTTTGATCCTGAGGAGTTTTACTATCTTTTGGAAGCTGCAGAAGGCCATGCAAAAGAGGGGCAAGGCATTAAAACTGACATCCCTAGATATATTATAAGCCAGTTGGGTTTGAACAAGGATCCTTTAGAAGGTATGCATATGTCACAGTCTAATAATCTACTCTAATATCAAGATTGTTGTAATTTCTTCTCTCACTTTGCATTTAATGGGTGTATTTCCATCTTGCTGCTGTTGCTAATTTCCTTCAAGTCAGCTTTGACAAATTGACAACCTATGAATGACAGACTTCAAGAGTGTCATTCATCCACAGACCTTCTTAGATCCTGCAAACTGACCAGTGGCTTCTTTGATTGACTCCGTCTCCCTGCAAAGCAATTTTCCTCTTTTCTTCTTTGTGGTCTCTGCGAATCATACAAATGGGGTTCACTGCGCCTGTGCAGTGCTGCTCGGAAACTTCTAGAATCACTGGGCAAAGTACACTTTGCAACATATAGAAACTTTTTGGAGGTAACTCCGCCCACCCGTTATAAGGCCCCTGCATTCCCGCTCTTTCCCCAGTTCCTTTTTCCGCCGCGCTAGCTGCTTTAGGGAACTTCGCTTGCTCTTTTTGCTTCCATTGAATCACTGGTACTTGACCTCGGACTGTTTTGACGTTGTTTTCTCTGACCACCCCGGGCATTGTTGACCGCTCCGGCTCGTTTGACTTAGGCTTTGCTTTTCGTCTTCAACTTGTCAAATTTGACATCATGTCGCCAGCTCCATTTAAGAAGTGCGACGTTTGTGGCGGCAAAGTGCCGGTCCAAGACCCGCACTCTTCTTGTCTCCTGTGTCTGGGAAGGGACCACGATGCCAAGGCCTGCTTGCTATGCAAATCGATGACATCGCAGGCCAGGGAAAACCGTGAGTCCCGCCTGACCTTGGCGATTGCTCAAGGGGTGATCAAGTCCCAGGAAAGGGATTCCCGGCCAGCTTTGGCCCTAGCCGCATCGGCTTTGGGTCCCACTGCATCTGCCCATGGCAGTCTGTCCAGTGTGGTGTCTGCGCCTATTGCTGTCGCGGCCCGTGGTTCCCCGGAGCCCAGTGCTGCCAGCCATATAGCCCGTGGTCTTGAAAAACTCAGTGCCACCACAAAGCCCTCCAAGTGCCCCCATAAATCATCGACTGAGGGTTCATCTTCGAAGTCGGCACCTGCTCTTGCTGAGATGACGTCGAGCGAGGGGACCACCTCCAAGGCCCCCACCGAGACTCCAACCCATAGGGCCTCCTCCATCCCGAAGGATGCATCCAAGAAATCCAAGGTCCCAGCCGAACCTTTGGTCCCTAACGCTGTCTCGGTCACCAAGGATTCCTCCAAGAAATCGAGGGCAAACAACACCGAGGCCCCGGCCTCGAAGTCCTCCTCTAAGAAGGACAGACCTGGGACAGCTGACCCGACCTCAAGGCCGCCCACAGGCTGGGACGACCACACTGAGACTGCTAAGGCCTCCAAGAAGAGGGGGCATGAGACCGATGTGGCATCTGATGTGCCCGCACCGAAGAAGACTAAGTCCGTAGGGGCACCCTCAGAACCGAAATCGGATCCTAAGAACAAGCATACTGTCAGTGACGCAAAATCCTCAAAGACTCATAAGAAATCACACACCTCTACTTCGTCCTCCCGGGCCCCATCGGGCGTAGAATCCTCACGTAAGCCAACCAGCGGTGATGCTTCTCCTAGGCTGTCGGGCCTGATGACTGTTCCCTTCGTGCACTCCGACAGGGAGGACTCCAGGTCTTCAGGACCTCGATCACCTACACCGGTCCCACGTTCTTCACGTAAGGAGGTGTTCCAGGACGACCCCAATCTGTTTTACAATTCGGAAATGGATCATTATTATATGTCGGTGTCATGCCCAGCCTGGAAGATGGCTTGGAGGACTCAGAGGATGAGCTAGAGCCTCTGGGATCTGAACCTATAATGGAGGAGCCAGAGCCCCAGGGGCTTGAACCTGTAATGGAGGAGCCAGAGGCTGGCCCTAGTTCTGCTGGAGCAGAGTCTATGGCCCCTCCAGAGGTTCAGCAGTCAAGTTTGCCTGGTGCTGAGGCTGTGGACATGGAGGAGGATCTGGGCAGTGTGCCTACCTTCAATGAGCGTCGAGCAGAAAGAGAGGGCCTTCGAAGATCTCGGAGGCTTTATCAGAAGCGTCTTCGTAATCAGGCACAGCCTGGGGCCAATGTTATTCAATATCTTTATCAATGACCTGGATGACAGAATTGGGAGCATACTTATCAAATTTGCAGATGACACCAAATTAGGAGGAATAGCTAATACTCCAGAGGACAGGATCAAAATTCAAAATGACCTGAATAGAATTGAAAGCTGGGCCAAAGCTAACAAAATTAAACTCAACACAGAGAAATGTAAGGTACTGCACATGTGAAAGGGATCTTGGAGTCCAAGTAGACCACAAGTTGAACATGAGTGAAGAGTGTGATGCGGCAGCTAAAAAGGCCAATGCAATTTTAGGCTGCATCAATAAAAGTATAGTGTCTAGATCAAGAGAAGTAATAGTGCCACTGTATTCTGCTTTGGTCAGGCCCCACCTGGAATATTGTGTCAAGTTCTGGGCACCACAATTTTAAAAGGATGTGGAGAAACTGGACCGTGTCCAAAGGAGGGCGACTAAAATGGTGAAGGGTCTGGAAACCATGTCCTATGAGGAATGACTTAGGGAGCTGGGGATTTTTAGCCTGGAGAAAAGAAGATTAAGAGGTGATATGATAGCCCTGTTTAAATATTTGAAGGGGTGTCACATTGAGGAGGGAACAAGCTTGTTTTCTGCTGCTCCAGAGAACAGGACCAGGAACAATGGATCCAAGCTGCAGGAAAAGAGATTCCACCTCAACATTAGGAGGAACTTCCTGACAGTAAGGGCTGTTTGACAGTGGAACACACTCCCTAAGAGAGTGGTGGAGTCTCCTTCTTTGGAGGTCTTTAAGCAGAGGCTGGATGGCCATCTGTCGGGAACGCTTTGATTTGGATTTCCTGCATGGCAGGGGGTTGGACTGGATGGCTCTTGTGGTCTCTTCCAACTCTACGATTCTATGATTCTATGAAGGCCAGCTCCTTGCCTTCTTAAGCACCTGGAGCATGTGTGGTTCTTTGCCAGTGGATATCTGACTCTTTTAGGAGAAAGACTCTGTCTCTGGCTCCTTGGCTTCTTGTCTTGACTACCCGGAAACCTTGACCTTGGACTGCTTCATCGATCTGCCTATCTGTTACCCTGAACCTCGGACCGTCTGACAATTCTTTTGGTAATCCCTTTTGGTAAAGCTACTGCAACTCTCTAGGACTGTGTAGCTTACACTGACTTTGATGTGCTGGGAGGGGGTTGTTTGAGAACTAGCTGCCTTATCAGCCCTTTGGCTGCTTTCCCGGACAGCTGGTCCCTTCGTAAGGCACAAAGTTCGCCTGCATTGCAGGCAGAGGTGATGGCCACAAGGAAAGCAGTTTTCCAAGTCAATAGTCTCAAGTCCATTGTGGCCCTAGGTTCAAAAGGCTTGGATTGTAGGGCAGACAACACATCATCCA
>NC_056523.1:294196247-294271220 GCF_019175285.1 Sceloporus undulatus | reverse complement strand
TTGCAGATAAAATCTGCTCTTAGAAGTTGTAGTTGATACAGGCCCAGTTGATACTTTGTTTGTGTTTTTTATTCTTTGCTGTAATCACACTGGATCTGCAGGGAAGGAGGGAAATACAATAAATTATTATTATTATATTATTTATTATTATTATTATTATATTATTATTATTATCCAGGCCCAGATGTAAATGTGGCATCTACTTTTCCGAATTGTTGAATATTTTCAGTTTGTGCAGCCTGAGGATGTGGACAGGATTTTTGGAGAAGTGAGAGCCACCAGGTATAATTAAATCCTTGCCTTTCTTGGCTCATTAAAGCAGCCAAAAGTGGACTGGTTGAGTGTGTAAGAGAATGGTGAATGACTCACTGCAGCCAAGCAGGATTCTGACCTACTTAAAAGAGGCTACGGCTGCCTTAGGGTTGTCATAAGTCGGAAATGACTTTAAGGCACACAACAATACAAGTGGGAGCCATTACTGTAAAAGCTGTCCCTGAACCCACTGTACTAGATAATTATCAACCAGTCTCTATTATTCCATTTTTAGGGCAAAATTCTGGAGCATGTTGTGGCCTCCTAGCTCCAGGGGTTCTTGGATAAGGACAGGTTGCTTACCTGTAACAGTATTTCTTCGTCGAGTGGTCATCTGCGAATTCATACAAATGGGTTTTACTGCGCCTGCGCAGTGCTGCTCGAAACCTACTGGAATCACTGCAGAGTTAACTCTGCAACTATTGAAACTTTTTGGCGGTAACCCCGCCCACCCGTTATAAGGCCCTGCCTTCCCGCTCTTTTCCCCAGTTCCGCAATTTTCCGCCAAGCAGGCGATGAAGAGAACCAATGTGAGCAGACACTGAGGGGACGACGGGTGGGATTTGTATGATTCGCAGATGACCACTCGAAGAAATACCGTTGTATATTACAAATTCCTCGCAGCAGGCTGTCAAGTGGTCTGAGTTTTGTTTTTGTGGGTCAGAGTTCAGAAGGCTGTTCACCACTTGAGACAGCTCTGCTAGTTGACTGCAGATGCAGTGATGGGAGGGAAATATTTCTGATTTATTTACTGCCACCATCATCATGGAGTAGGCCTTCCCATGGGTTCTTACTCATATTCAGTTGGAATGGCTCTGGGTTTTCCCATTCTCTGTCCTACTTATTTTATCAGTGCCAGCTCCTTAGTCAACCATGGAACTTGCTTAGTGAAGTTGAAGGCTTTCATGGCCAACATCAATAGTTTTTTGTGGGTTTTCCGGGCTATATGGCCATGTTCTAGAAGAGTTTCTTCTTGACATTTCACCGTTCAGAGAAGATACCAGCCACAGATGCTGGCGAAATGCCAGGAAGAAACTCTTCTAGAATATGGCCACGTAGCCCAAAAAACCCACAAAAAACTATGAACTTTCTTAGTTCCACTCCATGGGAAGGGATGCTGAAGGGCAATCATGTCCACTGTCCTAGTCATTCCAGAGTTTAATTAGGGCTTCGACAGTGTCATCTGCTTTGGCCAAAGGAAATTGCCCAAAGGAATCCATGCAGATTCTTAAGTCAAAATGAAACTATAGAAAGTTCCTCCACACCCAGATTCCTCCCAGCACAGAAACCAAGTCCAGATCATGACCTACAGCAAAGGTGCATTAGATACTACTTGGGTCAGACCTATAGTTGCCACAGAGGACATGAAGACCTGAGCTGTACTTGTCAGACTGGTCTCAGCATGGATATTGGAATCTTCAAGCACAACAAGCTGGGAGGGTTAAAAACGACAACAACAATATATGACAGATCCCCCCCATGCCCCCAGGGGGTGTTCATGGCACTTGGAGCCAAAACAGTCATAGTCCAGTGGATCACAAGAACAGCCTGGGATGCCCCTTGCTCCCAGATTTTCCCACTTTCCCCACAACTGCCTTAGAAAATTCTACATACCCAAGGCAGTACTAGAAGAGTGACTTTGACAATTGCTTTTATCAAAAAACAGCGATTGTCCAAGCCTTAGTACCTTGGTGCCATCCATCTCTTTCTTCCCTCAGTGTAAGGTATTTGAACAATAGGTACCTTGGAGCTGATAGCCTCTGTCTCTTGCCCTTAACCTTCAGAGTAGAGCAGAGGCAAAGTCCATTATGTGAGTGCATCCTTACTGGATCATGACAATATAAATCAAGCAACATGGATCCTTTTCTTCGAACGATATTAACTGTAAAATGGAAAAGTATTTAAATTTATTATTTAGGTTAGACTTTCTTCTTGCTGATCTAAATCTGCAAACCATGATTGCTAATTCAGAGACATTATACTTTTAAGTAACAAACTGTGAAAACTTCCAGGAAAAACTATTCATTCCTGTTTTACTTGTGATGCTGCAAATTTTGAACATAGTTTATTAATCTCATTAGTGTATAAATGTAGATATATTCCAATATCGAAAACTTTTATGAGAGAGAAAGCCTATGTATATCCTGTTCATTTTTGATGTGAGCTCAAATCTGTGTAAGTATAGCAGGAGCTGAATGTAATTTCTATATAATTTTATTCAGAACATGATTTTACATATAATTATTAGATATATACACCAGGTCATTGCAATATGTGTAATAAGCTTGAAGCTTTATTTGGAACGTGCAAAATAACTTTCAGAATGCATGCTGCTATATCCATTATGAAGTAGAGCATCTGATAATGCGTACATTGTAATGATTATCTGCCCTCCAGTTTATCAAGCTTTTAAAAATAGGTTTAAAACAAGGATATATTTCCAACTGTAAACAAATGTGCCACTTCACACCTCAGTAGAATTTATTTTCTAGTAATTGTATTTATGATTACGAACCTTTACTTTTTCTTCTATACTGTCTTTTCTTCAAGTGAAATGATGCTTGCAGTACTTAGAGATAATGCCAGATAAACCTATACTGTACTTGGAGCAATAGCACAGCAGATTCATCATTTACTGAAGCTTGGTTGCTATATTTCAGAAACATCCCCTGGGGGGAAATGTCTCCCCGTGGCTTTTAAATTACCGTCTTTACCTTTTTGAATCATGAGTCTTTAGAAATGGTTTAAATCAATGGAATAAAAAAGCAGATGTTTAATAGTATTTAGATGAGTTTTTAAAATGTCTTCAGGCATTACAAAATGGTTCCTTAGCTCCCTGCTTCAAAAGCTGACACTTGGTTTCATTCCATTACTACCTACTGTTTACAAATAATGTGTATTTCTCAGATAATGGTTATTTTGCCAAAAAAAAGATAATGTTTAAAACTGAGCCATTTTAATTTTATATTTACGAATATAATTTTTGAATTGAGAAGGCTGTCAGAAGACATTACAATGGTTTATCTCTTGTGATGCTGAAAACAAAATAAAAATACATTTTGTCAGCAGTTCTGTTATAATTTCTTGCATTTATAAATTGCTTAATCCAAAGTTTTATGTTGTTACTGTAGGTGGAAAACTTGCTGGTTGTGATATAAAAGGAAACCATACACATATGCTTGATTTAGACTATATTAAACATCTATTGTACAATTGTAATTAACTATATCTTGGGTTTATGAAATGATTTTTGCCAGTGTGAAACTGTTCCTTTTGTGTTTTCTTCCTTAATGGTGAATTATATTGTATATGGTGAATTGTATATACCATGAACATATATACAAAATCAACTAAACAATTACTGTGTTCTTGCATTTATTTCATTAATTTAAAATATCCCTCCTTTGGGAATAATATAATTATAATTACCAAGTATAATTTTCATATGTGTAAAATATCTGTCTGCTTTATACTGCTACACTCAAATTCTGTGTGTCATTGTACCAACATTATGGGTGCAGAAACAAACTCAGTTAGTTTTACACCTTTACTGCAAGGTGATTTACATGCTTTTTCTCCCCAGTTTATCCTCACAGCAGCCCTGTGTCTTGCATCTACACTGAAAATTTAAAACATTTTCACACTGCTTGAACTGCCATGGTCCAGTGCTATGGAACTGTGCCATTTGTAGTTTTGTGAAATATTTAGTCTTCTCTAAATCTCTAAATATTTAGTCAGAGAGCACTGGTGCCTTACCAAACTACAAATTCCAAGATTCCATGGCATTGAGCCATGACAGTTCAAGTTGTGTTAAACTGTGTTAATTCTGCAGTGCCGATGCAGCTTAGGTCAGGCTGAGAGAAATTGGGCTACTGGACCAAGATCACCCAGTGAGTTTGCATGAAACCATGAAAAAAAAGTTGGATTTTAGATTATTTCTGATTTTGGAATTCCAGATAAGGGAGGCTCAACCTGTCTAATTGCAATGAAGGGTGTGGTACTGATACATTTTAGCAGATGAATCTGCCAGGTTCCAGTTGTACTGTGCAGCATATTACTGAAGCATACATGGTGTCAGATATCTATAACTTTACTTCTGGTTGTTAATTAATGTTGACAAGAACTTAAAAAAAACCCGATGTTTTACATCACACATACACATTATTTAGGCTAACTATGAAGTAAGCCCTTTAGTACTCCTCAAGGATTAGGGCACATGCTATTAACCTCTATATCTTATTTATGCATACAATTGTAAGCATGGAAGATTAGATGGCTGCAAGCCAGTTAGTTGTTCTTATCACAAGATTTTAATTCCAGCAACACTACAGAGCTATTCTTAAGTGAAAATGCTCCAAAGCACCTACAGAGCTGGATGTGATGCATAACTGCTTAGTTTTCTTCATTAGTATTTTTGGTATTTTTCTGTTTCTCTTGGCATACCTGTGTGCTAACCCAGCCTTTCCCTTTGCTCATTTTCTTCTTCCACTCTCCCTTAGCAGGAAGCTGGACTTCTGTTTCTCCCGATCTCCCTTTCCTTCACCTCTAAACTGTTAGCTCTGCCTGCGTCTTTGTCTTTAGGAAAAATTAAGGCTCTTCCTCTTTCCCTCTGGTTTTCTCTCCTGTCTCCTTTGTTCCACTTTTACTTACTCACTAGACTTTCCCTCCATCCTGGTACTTTCTCTGCTTTTCTTTCTGCATATTGTCCTTCCACTCCCTTCAACACCTTGCCAGACAGCAGAACCTTCCACCACAACTCTTTGAAGAGTTTAGACCAGGGGTAGGCAACCGTTTTGAGCCGGGGGCCAGGTTGCTGTCCCTCAGACAACTGGGGGGCCGAAGCCAAAAAATAAATAATTAAACAATTTTTTAAAAAATTAAATAAATAAATAAACTGGGACAAATGTAGGACAACATTTTCAAATGGTGGACACTTTTTTTAAAAAAGTGGAGGACACGCAAAAAAATTTGCTGATCTTTTAAAAAATGTTAATATAAATGCATGTTTCTATAGACAATTGCCCCCCTTGCCCCTGCGCGCGAGAGGCCAAAGGCCCCAGCGGCAATTGGCAGCAGGACCGGGCTGGGGCCGGTCCCAAGGCCTCGCTGGGCCACATCCGGCCCGCGGGACGCAGGTTGCCTACCCCTGGTTTAGACTCTTCTCCAGTGTTGCTTCTATGGAAAGTTTGGGACATTGTCACTTAGTAACAAAAGCTTGCACTGCAGACTTCAGACAACTTGTAATTAACTAAAATTAATCGGCCCATTTTAAGAAATAAAAGAACATTGAGATACACACCTTTAGAGTTCCATTAGCGGGTATGCCAAGATTAAAGTGTCTAGGTTTCATGGCCTTGGAGTCATGGTGGAGACAGACACATGGGCACACCCTCTCTTTTATTAGTATATTTATAATAGAAGCATTACAAAAGCATTAAGCATTGCAAAAACTACAGACAGAATGTTTAACCATGTTATGAATGGTTTTGTTTTAGAGGCTCTTTGTGTGAGAAGCTGAGATGTAATTTAAATAAAGATTTGCTGTAACCTCAAAGCATGATTTATTCTGTTTGCAGGAAAGTTTATTTACCCAGAAACATTTAAAACTGCCCCCTTCAATTATGTGACTCAGCATTTTAATAAATATGCAAACTGTATTTATATTTGTTTTTAGAAATAGCGCAGCTAGCTAACTATGACAGTGGGACAGCAGCAACTCCAGAAACAGATGAATCGGTTAGTGTAAGTATTTTGTTACACTGAATTATGTTTTGCTCAGAGATCAAAATGAATGGTTGACTGCATTGTTTCATGGAGATATCTTTTTAATGTGTATAACAAATGACTACTTTACTGTTTATGAGTAATTG
This sequence comes from Sceloporus undulatus, assembly GCF_019175285.1. NCBI lineage: Eukaryota > Metazoa > Chordata > Lepidosauria > Squamata > Phrynosomatidae > Sceloporus > Sceloporus undulatus. Next base: position 294,265,038 of record NC_056523.1, on the reverse strand, counting down.
AAAAAGAATTTTGGAAGTTACTATCTTTGTACTTGCTGTAGTTATTTATAAGCCAAGTCTGCACTCTTTTTTCTTGATATGTTATTTGATTATATAGTATGGAATATAGTATATATATTTGTAGATTTTTGTAAGACTTGGTGAAATAGTCTGTTGTTGAAATAGCATGTCATACAGGTTTAACTGAAGTTCTGTATGTTAAGCAAACAATTAAAGCATTACAATTAAAAGGGCAGCAATCTTGAAAGTTTGTTTCAAGATTTGCTTTTCTTGTTCGTTTAAGTAAATGAATGAATTAGATGCAGTAGGAAGTTATGTATGAGAGTTTGGTAAAAAGAAATACCAATAGTATTTTGAGTTTGATTGAAATCTATTTTACTTTACTTTGTAGACTATGAAAGTGTTTCTAGCCTTTGCAGATTCAAGAGGGGTCAATGCGTAGATCCTCTGCTTGACTATCTTAACAACAGAATTTACTTTATGCTTGGCTTTTTATCCCTTTGGGTTAGCAGTGAATATAAGACCAAGTTTATATACTTGGCAGTAAAGTTTACTGTGTGGCTTTGGCCAAGTTACTCTTACTCAGTTTTTAACTTATCAACGAGAAATGCTAAGACGACAAATGGCAGAATGATTATAAAGCTTAGAGCCAATCATGTAGCTGTAGATAACATCAAGCTGTGGTTGAGTGCTGCAGAGACAGGGGAAATTTTCATGTAATAGAACTGAGCTAATACTAATACCAAAGCCTAATACCAAGTACAATACCAAAGCCTGATCAGGGCTGGCTCAAGATTGGCAGGGAATGGTTACCCTTATTCACCCAAGTCAAAGTGCCCCATACCTTCCAACAACCCAAGTTATTTTGCACCCTGAAACAGAAATCTCACGAACAACCTTCCCCCTATCCCCAGTAAAAATGTGCTAAGAAAATAATACCCCAAATCTATTCAGAAATAAGAAATGGTTAGAAATAATTGTGGTATTTTAATGTGGCTATTACTGCCTTATACTGTATAGACTATAGCAAAGCCTTTGATTGCATAGAAAATCTATGGGTCATTGTTGAAGAAATGGGGGCGCCACAACATTTGATTGTTTTAATACATAACCTGTACTAAGAAGCTAGCTACTGTTAACAGATATTAATTGCATAATTCCAAGTCTCAAACTTTTTTTTTATTTTTGTTTTTGTTTTAACTACTCATACAGAACAACTGTTAGAGAGAATTAGCCAGATGGTAATAACACAGGACTTTTCTAGAAAAGGTTCTACTTTTACAGATGTAGAAGTGTAGAAGCAGATAAACATAGTAGTTATTTCTACATGCACATGTACTAAATTATTTCTTTTTTCTATATTCCTCATGTAAATATGAAAAAATGATTTAAATTTGTTTTTCAAAAAGAAAAAAAATGCATATATTGCTAACACACTTGTATAGAACATACATACAATTAATGTATTTATTTTGTGAAGTACGATATTTATGAGAGCCCTAAACCTGATAGCTCTGTTCAGTTGGATAGAGGTTTACCACTACCATTTTAACATTCTAGCTTCATCAAGTATTGCATATTACAAGCTTCCCTTATCCAAAATGCTTGGGTCCAAAACTGTTTTTGAATTTTTTTAAATGTTGGAATACCTATATTTGTGTATACATTCATAATGAGATATCTTGGAGATCAGACCCAAGTGTAAACACAAAATTCATTTATGTTTCATAAACTCACAGCCTGAACGTAATTTGTATACATAACCTGAAGGTAATTTTATACAATATTTTTTAACAATTTTGTGCATGAAACAAAGTTTGTGTACAGTGAACCATCAAAAAACAAAGGTGTTGTCTCTACCTCAGCCATAAAAAAAATGGATTTTGGACTATTTCAAGTTGTAGATTTCTGGATGAGGGAGATTCAGCCTGCACAGTATTTTTATACCTAATGTGATTGGCTTTTTTGTTACTTATTTTATAGAGTTCTAATGCACCCCTGAAGCTCCAAAGGAAGCCTCGGGAAAGTGATTTCGAAACAATTAAACTGATTAGTAATGGAGCTTATGGGTGAGTATTTTTGAAGATATAAAACTTTCTAGATTTTTGCACGGCTTTCTGCTACTTTCTGTGAGAAACTATATAACGTATTGCATTGTTAATTGCTCAATGTAGACAAATTACTGTACATACTTCACTATAAGTCAACCTCATGTATAAGTAAAGGGCAGGTTTGGGGGCCAAAATTATGGATTTTCATATAACCCATGGATAAGTTGAAGGTAAAACATAGGGGCATGTAAAAATGATCTAAAGCAAAGGAAAACAGTGCCAAAGAATTTACAAAATTCCATCAGGCATAACTGTGTTTACACTAAAGGCTAGATGGATTATGGAGTAGAAGGCATCAGTATTTTCAGGACAGATGGCACTCTTGTCTTTCACCAGAGGATGGTTCCTTTTTAAAAAAGAGTTAAAGTCAGTACTTATATTGACCAGTGGATAAGCCAGCTCAGTACCGGAAAAGACCAGCAAGTTAAGCCACCTTCTTAGTGGCTTGGAAGCATAGTGTTTACATGCTGCACCCTCCCAAGATGCCTGGAACCCGCCCAACCAATTACACTGGGACAGGTTCAGGATACTCCGGGGTTTACACACCACATGCCGCCGGAGCACCCAGAAGCCACCCTGGAATTGTGGCCAGGCCTCTTAAGGTGGCTTTTTACCAGTACAAATAGGAGCAGATCTTTTCCACTTACATTTGAGCTGGCTCCAGGGCAGATTGGGGTTGTGTGGTTGTTCCACTCCCTCAGTTTTTGGAGGTGACTTTTTTGACTAAAATTTCTAGACTTACACGTGAGTATATATAGTATTTGAAAATAAACATGTGAACAATAGATTCTCTGTAGCCTATATGCTGCTTAAATGAAGACTTCTCATTTCCTGATTGGTAAAAAGTTTGTAAGAAACAAATAAAGACGATAATGATAATAACAACAATATTAAATAAGCTTAATAAAAATCTAACTTGCTCAAAATAACAATAGTCCTTCAGTTTGTCAGAATTGTATGCCTGTTTTTCACATATATTTTCACCAAAAGTTATCAACACTAAGTCCAGAAGGTCAGAATTCTTATAACCAGCCATTACACTGTAAAATATATTTTCTCATTACCTATAAGTTGAAAAGGTGGCACATTAGTAATACCTGAGCTTCTGAGTTTTAATACCATTAAACAATAATTACACAACTACATTTGCGGGAGCACGGCAATAAACAGCTTCAAAAGCACTTAATACTCTTTATTACTAGAATAAATTGAAAATAAAGTTAATGTTGTTGTGAGGCATTTTTCCTTTTGGTGTTTTCCAAGCCATTAATTTCCTATAGTAGCATAAAAAACTGAGGTCTTGCTTTTGATTCACTGATTTATTTCCAGGAATATAATTGGTTATACTTAGGTGATACTGTTATCTGATGATAGAGCCATGTTATTCTGCTATATCAGTATGCAAAGTGATTTTCTAGCACCTTTGAGACTAAGGGGCTCTGCAGACTGCCCCTAAGGGACGGCCTGCAGCTGCCCCTTTTCATGCCAGATCAGAACCATCTGAGGCCAGTCTGATTAGGGCCTAATTGTCCAAAAAAAGTTGTAGTATAAACTTTTGTTGATTTCCTCAGATGCAAATACTGTTTTTCTCAGTTGGTATGAAAGATGTTATATTGTTAACTAATATTTTTTATTATGCATATTGTTAACTATTATTTTTATTATGCATTTCTTCCAAATATAAAAGCATTTTCATTTATCCAAATGTGTGTGTGTGTGTGTGCGCGCACGCGGGTACACGTTTGTGTATTTTATAGTTCCCACATCCATTCGTTTGGGTTGTTAATGGATTTTGGTGCCTTCATTAGTGAGTTTAAATGCTGTTTTTCAAAATATAATTGTTGATCTTGGCATACTTTGGCATACGTTTGTCAGATGTATTCAACTTGATGAGCTTAAATGTGAACCTTAAAAAAATTAATTGATATCTTTTTAGAACTCTAGTTTATAACTGAGGGAGTAAATTCATTTGTAGCATAATTAAGTGACTTGATATTAACTGAGGTACACAAAGCTATTTGTACTGAATGGTTGGGAAGATACAAGAAGTTAAACAAGCTGTGAATCAGTAAACATGTTGGATATAGGTCAAGTCATTAATGATTTCACAAGCTTTCTTAGACTTACTCTTCAAGCCAAATCGTTGTTTCTTGGCCCTAGTTTCTTATTGCACTTGCAACCTGTTTTCTCTGTCAACATTATTTTAACTTTGAACAGAAGTTTCATTCATAATTGTTGTATTTATCTAACTCTTCATCAGCATTGTTTTGTGAACTAGATCAATAGCCGTTTCTAGCTTCTTTGGATGTTACATAATTGCAGTTTGGAATCAGTTCGTACGATTTTGCTAGTGAGTACCAATGAAATAAATGTGTTTGGTAGGTACACTCATAAAGGAGAAAACTAATTGGTATTGTTAACTGGCATGATGTTTAGGCTCAGATGGTTTGATCACAGTTGTCTTTTGTGGCATAGCTGTGAGTTCTTTGGAAATGGTGACCAACATGAGATCCCAATTATAATCTTGGTTTTACAGAAGTGGACCTAAATTAGAGGAACACTGCTTCAGTGTGTTTCATGATGTGTAGAATACCAACATTGCTGATAAAGATTGTATGTAATCCTGAGTGGACACCTTTGACAGATGGGGAGTGGGTTTCCGCCCTTGGAATTATCTGTTGGCCCCACAGACTGCTCCCCATTCTCCCAATACGAGAAAGACAAATTCAGAAGAGGTGAGAAGTTCACTTCTGATTTTGGACATGATTTTTTTTTAATGTTACAATTTTGGGGTGAGTACGCTTGCAACTTACTTAAAAGGTGAATTGCTGCTCCTGGAATCCTTCCAGATGCTTTTTTTTTAAAGCCAGAAAAAGGACAGGTCAGGGCAAATGGGCTGTAAAACAGCTTTGGAGGATCATATGCAAATCCAGTAACTAACTGATACATTACAAATTGGGATATGGCTGGCTACCTCCTTGTGGAACAGACACTTGTGTTGTTGCTTTGCCTATTTTAAAAAATCTCATCTTCTGTTGTATGAAAAAGGGATTACACATCTTTTAAAGAATAAATAAATGAATTAGATGTTAATTAAAGGCAAGAGAAAAGTTATGGGTGAATGAAGTGATGGCCTACATCTAATTGCTAGTCCCATGAAGACCATGAAAGTGGTACAAACCAACTTACCTGTTATATAGGGAAAAGTAATGTTCTCCCAGGCACAAGATATTTATACAGTGGACCCTTGTTATCCACTGGGGTTTGGTTCAGAAACTCCTATGAATAACGGAATCCATGTATACTAATTTGTATCCCATTAAATACAATGACATAGCAAAATGGTGCCCCCTATATAAAATGGAAAAACCAATATTTGATACTTGAAATATATATATTGAAGCCATGGATGCTTGAATCCATGTATAAAAAAATCTGTGTATAAGGAGGGTCAACTGTACATATTGGTGGGAAAGTGAGTGCTCAAAAATTACCTCCTTGAATGAATCCTGGCCATTGAGGCAAGGCATGTGTTTAAATGAATGTCACACAGTTTTAGCACAAAATACATTTTTCTATGTAAATGAATACTATACTGTATACTCAAAGGGTTAAATCTTTAAAGTCAGTGTGTGTGTGTGTGTGTGTGTGTGTGTGTGTGAAAGGATGCGTTTCCCAGGTTAAACTGGTCAAGTAACGGAAGAGAAGATAACTGTATTCTTTGTTCACATTTATGAAAATTTTACTTGAAAGTATTCGGCTGATAAATGGTCTCTTCAACAGCACATCTTCTGTTATCCAAACTTAAAAAAATTGAAATGCTTACGTATTATTATTTTCAAAGTAATTTTGAATAGGATCTAAACAAGAGATCTGTAAACAAGGCAAAGAACAGCAAATGCAGCTGAAACTGTATTTTGACTTCAGTTGCAAAGCTGCTTCTCTGATTTAGTGTTGGCGATAACTAAGAAAAGCAGAAATAAATCTCTGGGTCTGTTTGGAGTTCTCTGCTGTTTACTTTGGGCTTGAGTTTTTCAAACCCCTTTTTTTAAAAAAATGAAAGCTGAGTTGCTTGTAGCCAGTGATGTTTGCATTACTCTTTTTGTGCTGTTAGCTTAAAAAAAAAAACTGAGAGAGAGAGAAGGAGGTAGTCTTTCTTGCCCAAGACTATGCCCATTATCCATGGGTGTGCCCATTGAGGCAGTCATTCAATGGTAAATCCTAGGAGATAGACCTTATAATAAATAAAAGGAATAGTGGGGAAAAAAACCGGGAGAAAGAATAACATATAAATAATCAGACTATGTATGTATCACACTATTCTAAACCTTTTCAACGCCTAAACAGACGGCCTGTTTAGTCCCACTTGGTGCTTGCTTTGGGATGTGATGTTTACATTCACCATGCCCCCAAGCCAGACAGAAGCCAGGCTGGCAATTACACTCCAGCTGACTTCTCTCTTGCTTGGGAGCATGGCGTTTAGACACCACTTTCCTTAGAGCCAGCTTTTTGGGAAGAAAAGCTGGCTCTTTGGGAGAAGTCACGGCTTTTTTCTGCCCCCCAAAGGAGTGGATCTTATCTGTTCCTTTTTAGAGCAGAATCTGGTTGGATTGGGGTCAAGCATCTGTTTGCCCTGGCCCCAATCCAGCCTAAAAGGGGCTGTTGTTGGAAAGGCAGTGTATAAATATGGTGTGGAATGTCATCATATGAGTCTTTGTATAATATTTGTCCATTGTATAATTTTTCTTCTTGTCCTTTGTATAGTATCTGTCCTTTGGGAAGGACAAATAAATGTAATACTAGGCATCCATTGAATTGTCTGTTCCCCCCACTCCTCCTCACTGGGCTGTCTGCCACCAACTGATTACATGGAAGAAAGGATTCGATTGACTTACATTTTGATCTTTTATTGTGATTTTATTAATTGTTTACATTGATGCTACTTGTAAGCCTTCTTGAAAGGAGTGTTTGTGCTGAAAGGCAGAAAAAAGAATGTATGGATGAACAAAAGAGGGCTGTAAAGTGATGGACTTGAGAGGACATAGTGAACTGAGTCACATGAATTCACTTCAGGAAGAGGGTGGCATGTTCTAAAAATAAGGCCGTAGGAGATACAGAGTGGGTATGATTTGTATTTTGGCAAAGGTACAATATCATCATAGTTGCAATGTGTTTTATTTTAACTATCCTACTCTAAAATGGAGAAATACTGTCAGACTAAGGAAATTTTCAGACCTGGAAAAAAAAATCAGGAGCAATCATGCTGAAGATTTTCAGACACATTGCGCTTATCCAGGACTTCTCCCATGAAGATCCAGGAATGCTCCAGCAACAAACCATTCAAAGGGAAATCCCAGAAATGGTTTGTTGCTGGAATATTCCTGGTTCTTCCCAGGATAAGTCCTGGATAAGCACGACGTCAGATGAAAATCTTCAGCATGGTCACACAGTTATCCCAGGAGTATGCATTTTTCTTCCTGGATTTCCCCCATCTGATAATCTCGTAAAATAAACTAAAAGAAAAAAATATTTCTTAAAATATGATCTTGGTAGTAAGAGAAGTATTTTTTTGTTTTGTTTTGTTTCTGAAGAGGGACCGGCAGGCTCAAGGTGAAACAATCACTGATGCATGCTAAACATTCAAGCAGGCTTTTTGCATTTTTAAAAAAGTGTATGGGGGTACAAAAAGACATAATACAGCTATCTTTGTTTTTCTGTGCCCCCCCCCCCCCTTTTCCAATTCTTCTCTTGCCTGATAATGGATTAAAATATCCCTGAGATGTTGGCTGAAATGTAAATGGCAATGTAAATTAAGGCAGGAATCATGAGGTCCTCTATATGTTATTGGATTGCAACTCCCATCACCTCATGTCAGCACAACCAATGGTGAGAAATTCTGGATATTGTAGCCTGGCATCTGGAGGGTTACATGATTCCCATGCCCAATGTAAATGGCTGTACAATTTCCACAAAGAAGTAATACACTTACAGAGAATTAGTGTCTTTTGAAGCTCTTCTTACTAAAACTTGATTGCAATAATGTCAGCCCTGCCCATTCACCACTTTTTTTTTCTTATGAACTCTGTTTACTTTGTCACCCTAGAATACAATAAACCTGTTGTTTGTGTGTTAGACTTAATTAGAAGCTAATAATGCAGGTAACTAGATTGACTCAGCCACTGTTTGTCATTCATTGCGAGTGTAATACTGTACTTTCACAATTGGCAAAAGAATGGTCTAATCATAAAGCACCCATCCTCTCGTCTTTGTTTCTCAAATATGAGATCATCCTGAGAAGTCAAAAGCAGATTCTGAGTCATAGATATAATGCACATATCCAGAATAAGCAGTCTCAAGAGTGTCATTATATCATTTTGTCAAAAAAGATTTATATATCTTTAAAATTTTAATAAATACAACCAAAAACATTTTGATTTTTTTATAATTCTATTTATCATTGGTGAATTGATTAGCTGAGGTGGCAGAATGGACTGGAACCTTGAATTCTGGCATCATGATTCATATGTACTATCCTACTAGCATAGTATTTGTATGTAAATTAAAAACTGTATTATTCTCATTCATGTTCACTCTCTTTCTTTTTAAAGTGCTGTTTATTTGGTGCGGCATAAAGAAACCAGACAGAGGTTTGCCATGAAGAAGATTAACAAACAGAATCTTATTCTTCGAAACCAAATTCAGCAGGCATTTGTTGAGCGTGATATCTTGACGTTCGCAGAAAATCCATTTGTAGTCAGCATGTATTGTTCTTTTGAAACCAGACGCCATTTATGTATGGTCATGGAATATGTAGAAGGTAAAGTTTTTTGCATCCAGTGGCAAGCACATTGTAATGTTAGAGTGAAAAATAAATATGAATGCAATGTGTTCACACTGGATTCTCCTTGCCCAGTCTGTACACAACTACAGTCGCCCCTCAGTATTCGTGGGGATTAGGGGCAAAGGACCCTTGCAAATGAGAAAATTTCACAAATAACCCTGTTGCTTTTGCCTGGCTAGAAGGGAGAGGGAGGGAAGAGAAGGAAGAGGATGCATGGGGAGAAGGTGGATATTTCCGAATCAGATTGAAAGGGGGAAAGTTTCGAAACAGGAACGCAAACTCTGGCAAAGTACAGGGGGTAATGTGTTTGGGGTTTTTTCCTGGATTGGTGGAGGGGGGAGGACGGAAAGGAGGAAGGGGATGAGGGATGAGAGGGATATTTCTTTCATGCCAATGAGGCTGCTAGCATTGCAAAGGTTTGGAAATGCAAACTCTGGCAAAGTACGGCAGATCACCCTATAGCTAGCTCAGCTGGGGCAGTTACAGAGCGGAAGGGGTTGGAGAGGAGCATGTGTGCTGGCCTCTCTTTCATCTCCCTGTTGCCCTGTAGACAGGGGGGGGGTGCATGTGCATGTAGCAGCCTTAGCCTCACAAATAGGGTTGCCATAATTGTCCACTATTACCAGGGACAAAATGCAGGATAAATTTGAGACCAAACTGTAGGACAATTGCAGGACAAAACTGAGCTCAAAATGTTGGACATTTAAGGTCCTACATTTTGGGCTGAGTTTTGTCCTACAGTTGTCCTACAGTTTGGTCTAGAATTTGTTCCACATTTTGTCCCTGGTAATAGTGGACAATTATGGCAACCCTACTCACAAATGATCAAAATTGCGAGTGCCAAAGCCGCGAATACGGAGGGACAATGTCAAAGATTGGTCACAATAGCCCACAGAATATTACATTGGAATGAATAATGTCTACCAAGTTGCAGAATAGACCATGGAGCACTCTTAATATAGTGCACAATGGATTCTGATTTGTCTTATAATTATGTGTAGAGCTAGGTTTTTTTGGTAATGAATAAACACTTACGTTAGCTCAGCCTATCAAACCTAGGGAGAGACATCCATCAGTACTAAAAGTAGAGAGAGAAGGCTTCCAGCTCCAGATGGCCTCATGCCTGGTATGTGTTTGTCAAGAAATGACATGCCTTCTTGCTCTCATTCTTTGACCATGTTTGTAATAGTAGCTTGTTTAAAGCATGATCTTCTTGGAGAACACGATAAAAGTAATGCATAATGCTTACTGCTTTCAAATAATTATAAAAATGTGTCTGTTGCTTCCTTACGATGTTTCCGTTTTCTGTCTATGATGCCTTTACATATAGTTGCAAGTGCCAATCTGCATTTTGAACTACCTATTGCTTGTCTTTTCATCTGTATTAATGTGTATTTTGTTTTAGGTGGAGATTGTGCTACTTTGATGAAAAACATGGGTCCCCTGCCTGTAGACATGGCCAGGATGTACTTTGCAGAGACTGTTTTGGCATTGGAATATCTCCACAACTATGGAATAGTACACAGGGATTTGAAACCAGATAAGTATGTATATAGAATAGCTACAAGAAGTATACTTGTCCCAATACATTCATTGGGGTTAGGGGCACAGGACCCCATGAATGTGGAAAAAATGCACATAACAAATGTTTTTACCTGAGAGAACACTATAACAAGTTAAAACTAGATTAAGACATGCATCATTAATGATACACAAACACACAGCAGCACAACAATTAGCAAAATCCAGCTTAAGTGAAACGGGCCTTATGCAATCACTTAGTAAATGCCTGTCAGAACAAAAAACAATTTACTTGTTTTGAAAAGATAGTAGGGTGGGTGTCAGTCTGATTTCTCTGGGAAGGGAGTTCCAGAGCTTGTGGGTGCTGAGGGTGCATCTACATTCTAGCGATAATGCAGTTTGACATCACTTTATGCCTTGTCTCCATCCTACAGAATCATGGGATTTGTAGTTTTGTGAGGCACTAGGACTCTTTGGCAGAGAAGGCTAAAGATCTTGTAAAACTACAAATCTCAGCATTTCATAGGATGGAGCCACAGCACTTAAAGTAATGTCAAAGTGCATTATTTCTACAGTGTAGATGCACCCTGAGAATGCCCTCTTGATTTTTTTTGTACAGCAAATTATCTAGTCACAGTTCCCACATTTGAGGAAATCATATGGGTCAGTACACCCAGAGTGCAATGAGAGGGTCATTTAATGCTGTGCCCTCTGCCATTGATTGAATTTATTCTATGATACTTGCAGGCAAGAAATTGTGTGTAGGATTAAAATTATATGCATCACTGAAAATATAATCCCATACAATACTCCATAACAGCAGTTTACTGTCATTGTTATTTGCAGCTTATTGGTAACATCCATGGGACACATAAAGTTAACAGATTTTGGGCTTTCCAAAGTTGGACTCATGAGCATGACCACCAATCTGTATGAGGGTCACATTGAAAAGGATGCTAGAGAGTTTCTGGATAAACAGGTATGGCATCAATACAAGTTTGAATAACAGTGTAAAACTAGATGGATTGTGGAAATAATAAAGATATTGCTTTATTTCTATAGTGGTGTTGCAAATCTCCATGTAAGCCTATCTTTACTGTTGGATTGCAAATTGTTCCAGTCTTCTTTCTACCATTATGGTCTATTAGCAAGATAAATGATGTAATTGTGAGCAAGTGAGACTGTGAGAGAGACAAATGGAAAGTTGTTTTTATAAAGAATTCAGGAGTCTCAGCAGAGTACTTGTGGAACTCATGATGCATTGTACAATCAAGGGTGCTAAAAAACCTAGCTATGGACCATTTCCCTTTAAGCATGCCTCATTACCATTTGCCTACAATCTGTTCACTGTAAGAGTTACTTAAGGTAAAGCCATTTAAGTTTTCATGTTAAAACAAGAATAAATCAATTGTGTTTAATATAAATATATGTAGTTTACTATTACTTTATATTAGCAAACACCTTCTATGAATCATTCTTTTTCATAAATCTAGATGAGAACTTTCAGTAGAATAGGTGAAATATATTTATTCAACAGTATAGAAAAAGCAAGAGAAAGATTTAAATTTTCAACCATAGTTTTTGTGATACCTGGATAGAAACCACCCGAGAAATTCATGTACAAACACATGGTAAATTTTCTTTTTTGTTCTTCTCGTTTTAGGTCTGTGGCACACCAGAATATATAGCTCCAGAAGTAATTCTGAGGCAAGGTTATGGCAAGCCAGTGGACTGGTGGTCTATGGGAATTATTCTTTATGAGTTTCTTGTTGGATGCGTACCATTTTTTGGGGACACACCAGAGGAGCTATTTGGACAAGTAATCAGTGGTAAATATAAAAAGATTATCCTTATATACTGCAACTATACAAATGGCTACACAGCCATCTTTAACATCTCAATCAAGCCTTTGTTACTCTCAGAAAAAATCATCTGTAAGAATTGCTCAGTATTTGACTTGTTTCTACATTGTTTGCCAATTTAAAAACAACAACAATATACCCAGCAGAATTGCAGCACTAAAATTTGAAGGCAGTCCTTCCTCTCCTACTGTATTTCTGGAGTCCTTAATATGTAGTAATATAAGTAGATATGTAGGTACTGAAAATTACTTAATGCTACAATTGTTGTTGTTCCCAGCCTTGATCCATGGGGACAAGCAGGTAATAAATTACTGGGTTTTGTTGCTGTTGTTGTTACAGTTCTGTTCAGAACTCTGGGACTATATATGATCTATGAAATTCCAACATAAAGTACAACAGTATAACAGCAGCTAAAGCCTTTACTTCTTAATACACACACAAATTAAAATGTACTGATGAACATTGAGGTTTTAACCTGACACTAGAAAGGTTGCATCCACTCTTCTCCTACGGCGCTTTGGCAACATATCAAAAACAGCATCCTGCAAATTGTGGAAGAATCCTTAGGATTCTCCCTAAAGAAAAATCAAGACTGGTTTGATGAAGACAACCAAGAGATCCAGGAGCTGTTGGCAAAGAAGAGAACTGCTCACCAGGCACACCTCGCCCAGCTATCCTGCCATGAAAAAAAAGCAACCTTTCGCCTTGCATGTAGTCAACTCCAACAAAAACTCTGAGACTTTCAGAACAAGTGGTGGGTCAACTTAGCAGAAAAGACACAACATTGTGCAGATCTGGGTGATTCCAGAGGATTTTATGAAGCTCTTAAAGCAGTGTTTGGGCCTACATATCAGGTCCAAAGCTCCCTATACAGTACAGATGGTCAAACACTAATCACAGATAAAGCTTCCATTCTGAACCGATGGGCTGAACATTTCGAAAGCCTCTTTAGTGCCAACCGAGTAGTCCAAGACTCAGCTATTCAACATATGACACAACAACCGATGAAAAATGAATTGGACATAGCTCCCACTTTGGAAGAGACCCTTAAGGCCGTACAGCAGATGAAAAATGGCAAGGCAGCCAGGACTGATGGAATTCTACCTGAAGCTTGGAAACAAGGAGGTCATGTATTCCATGCTAAACTCCACTTCTCTACCAGTTGGCACCACAGGAAGAACACTACCATCCCACATCACTGTAGGCAATTCTGTGCTTAAGTCTATCCAGCAGTTCACCTACCTGGGAAGCATCATCTCCTCAGACACCAAGATTGATAAAGAGATAGATCAGAGACTAGCAAAGGCATATAGTGCATTGGGAAGGCTTCACAAAAGAGTCTGGAGTAACAAACACTTGAGGCGAAGCACAAAAATCAGTGTGTATAGAGCCATTGCACTGTCTATTCTCCTTTATGGGTCTGAAACATGGGTCACCTATCGCCAACACCTACAACTCCTCGAGCGCTTCCATCAGCGCTGTTTACGCACAATTCTAAATATACACTGGACTGACTATGTGACAAATGTTGCTGTCTTTGAGCAAGCAGAGATCACCAGCATTGAGGCCATGCTATTGAGGACGCAGCTGCGCTGGGCAGGACACGTTTCTAGGATGAAAGACCATTGCCTCCCAAAAATAGTATTCTACGGTGAACTCACCAAGGTCAAGCATAAGAGGGGCACTCCAAATAAGAGATACAAGGACTCCCTGAAACAACATCTCAGGCTTGGCCAAATTGATCACTAACAGTGGTCCGCCCTGGGGTCACACTGGGAGGCCTGGGGACGCACTATCTACGATGCTGCAGCCTTTTTTTAAAGTTCACGCCAAACGAGTCTTGAAGAGAAACGACAACGCAGAAAGAACCACAACCCGGAAACATCACCGAAGGAGACTTTCTGCTGTGCTTTCTGCAACAGGACATGTTTATCTTAGATTGGCCTTTTTAGTCATCAGCACACTTGTAGAAAGTGTGGGATGAGTCCTTCCTGAATCTTCATTCACGAAGTAAAGCCAGAGAGAGAAAAAGGTTGCAACATAGGTGCCAGGCAAGCCTTTTTGTCAGTGGTGTACAGGCTAAGGTCTCCTTGCAAAACCTGTGATACTTCAACTACCATTAATTTCTTTCTGTTCATCTCCCGCTTAATTTCCTGCTGATTTCATACAAACTGCTCTTTCTCTACTACTGTTAACATCCCTGCAAGAACTATATATTTTCAGGATTCCTGGTAGTCTCTATTCCCTCTCCTGAAGATCCTCATATAGATCACTCTTTGCCACTTGGTGGATAAAAAGAAGAAGAGCCAATGTGGTGTAGTTGTTTGAGCATTTATATATTCCCACAATGGGATTCAAGGTGGGTTACAATATATTAAAAAAAGATATAGCTAAAACATTGATCACAAAAATTAAAAAATATTTAAATACTACCAACATTAAAACATAGATTAAAAACAGCATAGTTGAAAACAGCATTGGGCTACAACTGTGGATACTAGGGTTCAAATCCCTGCTCAGCCATGGAAACCTATTGGATGACTTCAGGCAAGTCAGCCTCTCTCAGCCTCGAAGGAAGGCAAAGGAAAACCCTCTCTGAACAAATATTGCCAAGAAAATTGGTCGCCATAAGTCAGAAACAAAAGTCAGAGGCAAAAAAAGAGGAAAGTTTCTTTTCTTTTTTTAAATTTGCATAAATGGGAAAATGCCTAGTGGCACAATTTAATAAATTAACAGAAATGTAATAAAACCCTAAAACAAATGTCTCCCAAATAATAAATAATGGGGGAAAGAAGGATTCAGATGCAGTTCACAGATTGTTAATGATTTCACTGGTGTTGTTACAGTATAATGTTATTTCTGTAACAGCTGTTCTTCTTTCATTTAAAATTCAATAACCTTTTAGATCTTAACCTGCAGTCTGACCCTAAATGTTGTTATTCAGCTTGTGGCAAAACTAAATGATAATTAAACAGTGTCTATTAGTATCCTACCTGCTGTTCCAATAAATTTTCCAGATGCATAAATTCTTGATGGCTGCTGTTTATGCCAAATACTTACCAGAATGACAACTTTGTTGGTTATTTCCCCAACGCGTTTTACAAAATATGGTGAGAAAGTCCAATAGAGGGGCAGGAGGTAGGAAAGCTGCAATTCTATATACTGGGGATGCTCTGTTTGGTCATTCCATTAAACATTTGTAATTGAATGAAATGGATTGCCTATATAAATCACTTTTTATGCAATATACTACATGGTTATAGGTTTATAAACATACTGTTTCTGGTGTGTTACACCACAGAATCATATGTTTAATTAACACACATAGCAAATCTTGGCTTTATTTGTGATCCCTTCAGGCAGGAATACATATTCATATTTTATTTTTCAAAGAACATTTCAATTACATCAAAAAGTCATAGCCATTCAAACACAGAAATTGCTCATGTTATGAGGCGTTATGAGGATTACTTACACTTTTTCCATCCTTATTTTCCTCAACAGCATGGAAAACAGCATCACTGACACAAAGTAACATAAAACTCTGCCCAGTGATTGTCAGAACATTGAAGGCTACCATCTCCTTTGTCCAAAATCATGACATGAATTTCAGGAGTTTGTGATTCTTTGCCAAGGCAGATAAGTCCACCACAGTATGCCAAAGCTCTAGACCACTGTCTGGAATATCAATGAGTTCAACTCCCACTCTCCCTGGTCCAAGCTAGGAATCAGCCAATCAGCCCTTGAGATTCTCACCTCTCAATGACAACAAGTGATCCTCCTCTCATTGCAGCAGGAGGGATACTTGACTGATCAAATGTGTAGAGTATGTGAAGTTGCAGCCCTGGTCATTCAAGCTGCTAGGATGAACAAAGGATTTGGTATACCTAGTGAGGAAACCAAATTTAGCCAGGGGCTCAACAAATTGGCCAGGGTGTCACCTTTCATGGCAGATGTCAATCTGAATTCTGCACAATTTGCTTCTAGGGCCATAGCAGCAGACATTGCAGTCAGGTGCCAACTTTGGTTAAAGAGCTGGAATGCTGATACTAGGTCTAAGGTAAATTTGGCTACCTGTCCATTTAATGGTGCTACTTTGTTTGGGGAGTCGCAGAATGAGGTTTTAGGTGGAGACCAAGGACAAGAGGAAGGCATTGTCATCTTCAAGTAAAAAAACAAAACAAGAACACATTTTGGTCTGGGATGCAGTTCTTTTGTCTCTTCTGGTTCCAGCTCAGTAAACAAGACTTCAGACTTTTCAGGTCTAGTTAATCTTCCCTCAACCCCCTGACCAGATAGTAACAATCCCCAGTTTCAGCAGGGGAGCAGCCTTAGCCACCAGCAAACAGGGTAGGAGATCCAACCAGTCCTACTGTCAACTGTCTTGTATACTACCTTTGACTACAGGCATCACACACTTATGGGACAAATTAAGCACCTCTCATGCAGCACCTACACACATCTTCACATGGGAATGGGCTTGCTAAGATACCGGCTCCGCTGGACTAAAGGGAGTATGTGCACATGTGTGCCTTCCCCAACCACTTCTGCTCCCAGCCTTCCTGAGATCGAAGAGGAGGAGGCGGGGCTTCTTGCAGCAGGGCCACTCTCTTGCCTGGGACCTGGAGGGGAGGGGGAGGGGTCTGATTTTCACCCCCTCCTCTTCCTCCTCCTCCACTTTCTCAAAAGGACATGTGTTTGTCCTGATTCAGGGGAGCTCCTGGTAGGAATTTTGTTCATCACTGGGACATCTTTCATTGTTTGGGTGTACAGGACCATTGAGGGATACAAGATATAGGTCATTCGGAAGCCTTCAAATTTTTCTGTTCCCAGAGCCCAAGAGAGGCAACAGAGGATGCTGCAAGCCATAAACCACCTTCTTCAAATAAAGGCCACAGATCTGATACCCAACCATCAGAGATTTTCATGATCCTATTCAGTGCTCTTGGTCTCAAAGAACAGATATTGGAGAGTCATACTGAATCTTCACAGAGTCAAATATTTTGTTATGAAATGAAAGTTTTACAAGGAGACCCTAAAAAATATTCTAGACAGATAGTTTTTTGTGGGTTTTTCAGGCTAGAAGGCTGTGCCTTCTAGAAGAGTTTATTCCTGATGTTTCTCCAGCAGCTGTGGCTGGCATCTTCAGAGGATTCTGGAGAGAGTTGAGGAAGGGGAAATGTTAGTGTCTCTGGATCTCCAGGAGCTATACCTACATGCCCCAATACATCCTGTGCTTGGGGTACACCTCAGGTTTTACTGTCCTGGAGGAACATCATTGATACTGAGCTCTATCATTTGGGCTGTTGGTTTCCTCTTGGGTGTTCACACAAGTTTGTGGCATATGAGGGTAAGGGGGGTGCATGTTCACCCATATTTGGATGACAATCTGCTCTGGTCATCTTGACACCTAAAGGTTGTGGAGGATGTGCAGAGCCCCAAGAAGTGCCTAGAGTATCACAGATTTATGATCAACAAGGAAAAGAATAATCTTGTGTACTTCACTCACACAGAGTATTGCTGTGTTTATGCATTCAGATTCTTTTTACAGTTTCTCTTTCCCTGATTCATCCTTCTCACATTCCATGTTTTCATTATACATGTTCAGACTTTTCTTTCACCTCTGAGCATGTCAACAGTTGAACCTAGTTTTGAGTTGTATCCAGTTGCACCATTTGACACAGTGCTACCCTTGTTCTTTCCTAGTAGTTGGTCAGGTTCCTTCCAATCGGTGATTCTCGTCTTCCAGTACTATCTTTGATTTATTTTGGATTCTTTCATGATCATATGGTTTTTGAAGTACAGTCGGCCCTCCTAGGCGGGCTTGCCTTCCATGGCTTTGAGCTCACATAGAAGGCAAGCCCAGGCAGAAATAATGGGGTGCATACTCACACCACACACCCTATGCGCCACCACGAGCACACGCCCCATTATTTCCAATGGGGCTTGAGCATATGCTCTTTTCTCCATACGTGGGGGGGGGGGGGTCTGGAATGGATCCCCCGTGTATGGGGAGGGCAAACTGTAAAAGACATTCAGAATTGCTTTTCCACTGCCATCTTCTGCACATTCAGCTAAGAAGAGTTAGCTATGGTGACATTACCATCGTCTCTGGGAGATCTTCTACTAGAATCACAGCATACACTCCATTATTGCAGCTGCCCAATAGCTGTTTGGCACATTTAGTCTAGCTCCTCAGTGGAAGCCTTTCTGACTTGGCAGGCCCTATCAGTAACAATGCTGCCATCAGCATTGCTGCTTGCTCAAAAGGAGTGTGCAACATCACAGAAGGATAGTATCAAGGTGGGATGCTATTGTTTATACTTTCACAATTATGTGAGATAAGCAAGTCCACAAGATAGGTCCAGTGCTAACATTCATAAGTGAGTCTGCTTATAACTCTCCTCCTTCCATGTTCAAAATCCAAGAAACTGTGAGCTTACCAGAGTGGACATCAGACCTGAATACACAAAGCACAGTAGATTTCTTATCAATTTGTAGCGTTTCATTGTGTATTCTAATAGTGATATGGATAGAAAGATTATTCCTTCAAGATTGCACAGATCAATGTAACCTCCTGGAACCTATTTAAAACAGTTTCAAACATTGGAATTCTTTCTGCTAGATGAGATCAACTGGCCTGAAAAGGATGAAGCACCACCTCCAGATGCCCAGGACCTGATTACATTGCTTCTGAGGCAAAACCCCTTGGAGAGGATGGGAACAGGTTAGAAAACATGATGTTTACATCCATTTTTTAAAAGATGCTAGAATTAGGTATTGGTTTGCCTTGTAATGTGCCTTTTATTTTGTATTTTTACATTACTACCCCTCAAAAATGATAATTGACTGCAATATTAAAAAACAGTTCAATTGTAAAATGTTTTGTTTTGCTGAAAGCTATTGCTGAACAAAACTCCATTTCTCTTGCTCCCTCAGGTGGTGCCTATGAGGTAAAACAACACCAGTTCTTTCAGCATTTAGATTGGAATAGTTTGCTGAGACAGAAAGCAGAATTCATTCCTCAGTTAGAATCTGAGGATGACACAAGCTACTTTGACAGTATGTATAGCTTGCTATAGATATAACATTTAAGTTATTTTTTTTATTGTGCAACACACTCAGTGCATTTCTTTTTTAGACCTACTAATATTTTAACAAAACTAAATTATGCTTCAGTTAGTCTTTGAGCTGTAGTAAATTCAAATGAATCATCTGCGTATTTTATAGCTCGTTCTGAGAAATATCACCATATGGAAACAGAAGAGGAAGATGATACAAATGATGAAGACTTTAACTTGGAAATAAGGCAATTTTCCTCATGTTCACATCGATTTTCAAAAGTAAGCTTTTGCGTATAGACTAATATACATTGAATCATTCCATTACTGAAGAGAATGGGAAAAGAGGAAAATAGGGCTGCTTTTGCATTGCAGAAATAATGCAGTTTGACACTGCTTTAACTGTCATGGCTCACTGCTGTGGAAACCTAAGATTTGTAGTTTATTGTCTCACCAGTTCTCTCTGACAGAGAAGGCTAAATGTCTCACAAAACTACAAATCCCAGGATTTCATAGTATTGAGCCATGGCAGTTAGAATGATGTCAAACTGCATTGTTTCTGCAGTGCAGATGCAGACTAGAAAGAAAAAATAGAATGATTTTGTGAGTCAGTTCTATGTATATTTAGGGGCATTTTTATAGCATTGTGTTTTAAATTCTCCTTTTATAAATATTACTTCCACTTAATCTGGTATTAATTTACTGGGAGCATCTTAATAAAGTCGCCAAAATGTGTTTGCAGCTTGAAAAATTAAACTAGTCAACAGATGATTACTTTGGTTCTTCCAGTTATATCAGGAAATGGCTTATAAAACAACCAGGTCCATGCAGTTTGCTCCTCAGTCAGTTTATTGTGTTTCCCATGGGACCACAAGAGGTCAAATGTATTTGGTTAGTTTATTCTAACCAAATGAAATTTTGAAAACTACAAATAAAATTAGTCGTGAATAGATAAAAGGAGAATGCTGATAATAACTCATTTATGTGAGTAAACACAATTTTTCAACCTGTGAGTATAAAGTAGCCTGTTTTTTTTTAAATAAAAGGCCAACAGTTAAGTTTAAAAAAAAATCAGGTATTGCTTTACTCTCTTTGTAGTGTGGTTGGTTATAAGTGTAAACAAATACATGCAGAAATGACTATATACTATTGCAAAATGCTTTTTAAAGAATATAGTTCTATATATACAGAAAGAGAATATAGAATGTAATATTTTAAAAACAGAAATAGCTGTCTCTCTTATCCATGGTTACATAGTGCTTTGTCTATAGTAAGCCATAATTCCTATTCACCTATAGACACAATTTAAAGAAAGGGAAGTGAAAAGCCAAGAAAAGGTCTTGCTTTCTGTGTCATGATATGAAACCTTTGTCATGACTTGGCAGCAGGAATCCAATTCTCAAACAGCAAGGAGCATTTAAATCTTCTCTTTGCAGATGGCTTCTGTATGTTTGCAAGATAACAAACTACAAGAATAACTTGATACTGATATCTCATAGCTTCACTTTTTTTTCCCATTTCAGGTAAATTCAATGTGCAGGTTGTCAGATAAACAGCTGGCCTTTTATGACCAGTCCCCCACTTCCCCACATCTTTTAGTCAAGCAATTTACTGTCATTTTCACACTCTATTTCCGTTCACTCTCCCCATCACAACCCCCTGCCTTTCACTCCTGACTGATGGCTATTAAATGACTTGCTGGCATTTTCTTTTTGTTTTTCAATGACTTTTTGGTAAAGAAATAATCTGAGATGCGCATTGATCCTGTGATCTAGAAATCCCAAAGCATCTATAGATTTAGCATGCTGGCCATAGTTCATACAGTCAAAAGGAGAAGAGCAGGAAATGATACATTCATGACAGAAAATATGCTATTAGCTATCTGTTGCTTAGCAGAAAGACCAAGGAGAGAGGAACTGAAAATCATTTAAAAAACAGTGCCTCCTGGAAATTCATTCATCATCTGAAGAAGTGCTTTAAAACTCCAGGATATTGCCTATATGTATTTAGAGCATGCAGTGCTCTGCATGATATGTATTTTTCTGACGTTCATTTAGAGACAAACAACTGTCAGCTATCAATTCTTCTGCCCTCATGCTCAGGTTTTTAGTAGTATAGATCGAGGAACTCGAAATCAGACTGAAGAGAAAGAAGACACAACTGAAAGAACAAAAAATGTGACTCTAACATCTGCAGAATCAAGTTGGAGCTCAGAATATTCAGAAATGTAAGTGTTTCATGTTTGTATGCTACCTGTGGGATAAGTCTCGCATGTTATCTTCAGTCACTGTGTATGCATGTGCCTTCAACTCACCTGTCTATTTGTGTGACCTCATGAATTTCATAGGATTTTCTTATACAAGGAATGTTCAGAGGTGGTCTTCCTAGTTCCTTCCTCTTAAATATAGCCTACAGCACCTCATATTTCTTGGTGATCTCCCATCCAAGTACTAACTGGGGCTGACCCACCTTAGCTTCAAAAAATAGACAGGATCTGGTGCCTTTAGGCCCAAGTGAAGCAAATTAGATTGAAATAATGACATGTCAAAGACCAAGGACTAACATTCATAAAAGTTTGGAGCGAAGCAGATGGGCAAGAGGAAGTGGCCAGAAGCCCCAGGGCCATTGCGGACACACATTGTGGCCCCAAGGGTGCCTCCTATGGTAGTCCCAAAAGGATCAGAAAAGATCTACTTCTTCTGGGGCTGGTTTTGGTGCCTTAGGCGACCCCACCGTAGCCCCAGGGTGGCTTCTGGGCACTCCAGGGGCACGCGTCATGTAAATGTCACACCCCTGGAACGTCCAGAAGCCACCCCCATCTGCCCATCTGTTTCGGGCCTCAGTACTCAATCTGCTGTTATATATTGTTTCTCTCTCATTATTGGAACTACTGTAAAATTATTCTAAAAATTAACTATACTGATTGTTGAAAAATGTTTAATTGTCTTTACTGGCGGCTTCATCAGCCTTAGTGTACTCCCGATTTCAGTTTGTATTTAATTATCTAATCTAAATACCATTTGAAAATGTAGACAACAAATACCTACATCTTCTTCTTTGAATCTGAAAGTTCTAGGCAACGTCACAGTTCAGGGGTGCTTCCTAAATTGGCTATATCATCTGAGGGAGATCAAGAAGAAACTCCACGTTCTATTGGAACCCGTAAAGATCAAGAAAAGACTACCTTTGTCAATGAAGAAATTATTCCCGATGAACTGGAAGTAACAACTCCAGCAAGCACAATCAGTAGCTCTACATTGTCAGGTAGGATTCAATTGAAAAAGTTTTTTTTCTAAAAGATGAAAGATTTGCATTTTATGTTTATATGATGAAAGATTTTTATTTTAGTGAAATTTAAATTTTTCATTGTACTTGAAATGACTCTCTTTAGGATCAAAATTTTGTCTCTAATTTCAGAACCAAATTAATTGTGACAACTTATTGTTGTCAACTAACTTTGACAAATAATTGTGACACTAAGAATATAATTAGAAACCACAACAGTTGTTTTGTGGCTTTTCTTTGTTTGAGGTGGGTTGCATAATAGCACTCACGAGGTTATTTTAAAATCAGTCCCAACAGGCAGGGAAGGATGTTGTGATTCCTAATGACATGCATACAGGGCAGTCCAAGTGTAAATATTTCGTACACCCGATGAGGCTCTTGAAAGCAGGAGGAGAGAGTTTGGTCCTTCTTCTTGCTCATTTTCCCTCCCCAAATGCCTCCCCAAAACACATGTGAGTAATAAGAGGGGGGAAAAATTAGTGTAGAAACCTAGACTTGGCCCAAATCTCTTCCTTCTCTCGTATTGGCGACATGTAATTCAGGGCTGGGAAATCTGAGATACTGTGTATCCAGAGTATTGCCCATTCCATTAGGCAGTACTGCCTACTTTTTATCTCTCCCAATATAGGTGCATTGATGTCAGTGAGAAGAGATATGCAGATTATTCTGGAATAGGAAGAGGTTATCCGAGAAAAGAGAGACCTGTTTTACTGCATGGTCACAACATTGCAGTTAGTGTCACAGAAGTGTAACTTTTCCTTGTAAATGTTGATGTGAAAGGTTTAGGATTTAAACTTGCAGCATATTAAAACATGAGTTCAATATCCTAAAATGGCTTTTATTGAACTTTTTAAAATTCCTCCAAATGAAAGGCTTGTAAGGTATAATTAATATATATATATATTTAAATATCCCCAAAACATCTCTCACCTTGACTTACAACAGAATAATTCAGTAATTTCCCATCATGTTGTATTTGAACTAAGAGTTGAACATAGGCAAGTGGGTTTATATGAGGCTTATACAAACAGTAAAACAGAGTATGTTAAATCTGTGTGCATGTGTCAGATCTGTGTGCAGTGCCATCTGAGCAATAATTCTTTATTAAATCAGTCTTCATTGATTCCTGGACATTATCATGTTGTCTCTCTCGTCTGTTGATGACACAAAAGTTGGCAGTGGTCGTGAGATGCATCTCCCTGATTTCTCTGTTTCGATGTCGCCTGCCAACTGTAAATTTTGGCTGAAGTCAAACCAACACAGTGCTTTTAAAGATGACAGAGATGGTCAAATATAATACTGAGTATAATGCTAAAACAAGATCAAATCATGTGTAGTATGAGCAAGAGGGATATGGGGATACAGAGAAAAAGACATTTTCCCCTACCCTGCCATGATACAACACAGAGCCCCTGCTCTCTTGCTGCAGTGCTTGGAATCCAGTTACCATTGATGAAGTTAACTCTTGATTAAATGTCTTCCTAATAATAAAGCACCTGGAGAAGACATGCTTCCCAGTGAATTATTTAGATCAAACCCAGACTGGTGGGCACCACCTCTTGCCTCATTATTTACCTACATCACTCAGTATGGGAACATTCCTCAGAGGTGGGCTGTAAATATTGTAATTCCTATTCATAAAAAAGGCTCTATGGCTGACCCTAAAATTTTTAGGCCCATCAGCCTATTGAATATCATATCTAAGCTTTATGCAAGATACCTATTAGGCAGACTAGAGGTATGGGCTATGGAAAATGACATCTTTGCAGAAGAACAAGCCGGGTTTAGGAATGGTAAATCTACAATAGATAAATGTTTTGTTTTATATCACATGATCCAAAAATATTCCCAAAAAGGTAGACAATAACTTTTTACCACCTTTGTTGATCTTACTTCTGCTTTTGATCTAATAGATCGAGACCACCTTTGGTTAAAGTTAGCTGCGGCAAACATTGATAGAAGGCTGCTTCTTCTGATTCAAATGTTACATTGCAATACAGTGCACCCGTGTCATACACAGATGCACTATATGGGGCTTTCAGTATATGTGGGGTGCAAGGTGCAGCGCATACCACTTAGATTAATGGGGTGTGCGCGTACCGCCACACCGCTGCACCACCGCCACATGCATGAGCACCATTACTTTCACTGGGGCTCGAGCATATGTGCTTTTTTTTATGCGGGGAGGTCCGGAACGGATCCCCTGCATAAAAAAGGGTGCACTGTACTACCATTAGGGTCCGACTTCGGGCACATGGAGTTTTATCTGATAGTATTCCTAGACACAGAGGTGTGTGGCAGGGCTGCCTCCTGGCCCTTTTTGTATTTAATTTTTATATAAATGGTGTTGTCTAGAATTTAAAAGGATCAAGATTCTTCCCAGCATCTATCCAGGATGTTAAACTTTCTGTCCTGTTATATGCAGATGATATTGTTCTGATCTTGCTTACTTTAATCGGGATGCAAAGACTCTTAAAGAAGTTAAATGAATTTTGTTTAAATGAAATGTTAATAGTTAATCACTCTAAAATCAATATTGTGGTTTTTGGCTTAAAGAAAAAGCTTCACCACTGGAATCTAGATACAAAATCTATAGATCAACAATCCTATTTCAATTATCTGGGTTTAAGATTTCAATCTAACTTGCCATGTAAAACACATTTTGTTGCAACCAAGCTAAAATCATCTCATTGTATACACTCTCTCCTAAAATTCCATAGACTTCAAGGAGGTCAATTGGTAGCCCCTTCTGTTGAGGTTTATCAAAGAAAAATTGTTCCTCAACTATTATATGGTGCAGAAATTTGGGCGTATAATAGTATATCTAATTTGGAAATTGTTCAGAATTCATTCTTGAGATCCCTGTTGGCTCTTCCTAAAAGTCTCCCTATCTCCTTTTTGAGAGCAAAAACAGGTCAGATTGCCCTTCAAGCCATTATACATATTGCACTTGCTTTTTACTGGTTGAAGTTAAATAAATAAATATTTAAATAAATAAGTCATTATTATTATTATTATTATTATTATTATTATTACATTTTATTTATAATGTGCTGTTGTTGACCATGAGTGATTCCAGGCTTCCCAAAAATGCTTTTTAGAGCAATTATCTTCTAACTCCTCAAGTTCCTGGGCATATATTGTCAGAACGATACTGCAGAGCTGTGAGATGTTGACTCACTACCAAATTATGCTGCCAGTAGAGTTAAGCAACTGATTAAAGGAAAATCCATCTTGTTGCTAAATGGGCCAACTTACAATCACTCTCAAACTCTTCTTTCTCCTTTTCGTTTCCATTATATAAAACATTATTTGGATTAGAGAATTATTTTTTTAATCTTACTCTGGCCCCATTAGAAAAGCATTTACAGCCTTACGGTTTCAATGTATGCCTTCTGCCTATTTGACAGGCAGATATAATAACACCCCTATCCACTTAAGATTGTGTATTTGTAAAACTGGGGTAGTGGAGAATATTGAACATTATCTTTTACATTGCCTTCTTTATACAGCTCCTAGACAAAACTTCCTTGATCATATTTTATACTCTCCTTCCGAAAGATCTTGTTCCCAGCAGATCTGTATGCTTTTGGCTGGTAATGATGTATTAATTACCTCCATGGTGGCAAAATTTGCTGTAGCTGCTAGTAAGATTAGACTTGTTGTATCAACAGTAATCTTAGTACTTGCCCTAATGTTTGTTTTTTAATTTGTTGCCCAAAAAATGATCCCACACCATGGCTGAGTTCTCCCACTTCTTAGTTCGCCTGTTTCCTTAATTGGTTCATCTTTTTCTTTTTGTGCAGTTGGCAGTTTTTCAGAACACTTGGATCAGATAAATGGAAGAAACGAAAGTTTGGACAGCACAGATAATTTCTCAAAGCCACCTAATGATCAAGCATCTCATATAGCTCATCAGCGATTAGAAACTACAGAGAAAAAGAAAATATCAGGAAAAGTCACAAAATCTCTCTCAGCCAGTGCTCTGTCTCTTATGATCCCAGGAGGTACAGAATATTATTATAACCATTAAATGTATGTTTCTGTGTTCCTTTTTGCAGTTTGACCTCAGTAAAACTTTTGTTAATCAAATCAGAGATTTCAATGTTTTGAGTCCCAGTCCTGGGAAAAGAGCGGGATACAAATAAATAAATAAATAAAAATTTACTTTGAATCCGTAGAATAATTAAGATTGAAAACTGTACCAGTTTTTAGCCCTGTTCTGCTTTTTGGTCCATCAACAATGGAGCAGAAACATGAACTTACATTTTATAATACAAGATTCGGAATTTCCTATGTACAATGTATCCATGCAGTTTATTATATAGAAAGGTAATTTTATTTTAATTCCATCCTTATCCTAGTAAATAGTGGAATAATCTGCACATGATGTTTGAATGTGCTGGGCATGTTGATAGTGAGAGAACAAAGATTTTACTCCTTTTGTATCCCTTAATCAATTTCTGAATACAGCTGATATCAAAGTAAATGTGGTTGAAAGCCAGTTCCTACTCCTGCATGGATTGGGCTGAATGGATGTGAACATAGCAATTTACACATAGCTCGGTCCCATTTATGTCTAAAACAAAATAAGAGATTTCACTCCAAAACTAAGATTCAGAATATTTTTAGGGTAGTGATGGCTTAAGCAATAGCTGCTGTTTCAAGGCTGTCTACGTGGGTTAAAAATGTAAACAATATGTGTAAATTTTCTTTTTTTCCCTATCCTGTTCTTGTTACTGTTTGAAAAATTGTTAGCTACTACAAGATGGTCCACAAAATCACTCCATGAGACACCAAGGATAGGTTCTTTCTCCTGCAGCAGCAGCAATAACCATAAACTATTATACAAAAAGACATTGGGTTTCACAAAAAGTCCTAGAATTGAAAAATCATTGAAAAAGCATATTTGTGCAATTTTTTCCACATTTTAAGATTTTTATCCCATTGTGCATAAATAAAATAAGGGGAGATTTATATGTTGTGAGTATTATATGCAGTACATATGTGAATAAAATCTTATATAGAGAACCATTTCTTCCAGATATATTTGGTGTATCTCCTCTGGGAAGTCCAATGTCCCCCCATTCTGCATCTTCAGATCCCTCATCATCCAGAGATTCTTCTCCTAGCCGTGACTCCTCAACTGCTTCAGCCAGTCCTCACCAGCCTGTCATAATTCACACTTCTGGAAAAAAATATGGCTTCACTATCCGAGCAATCAGAGTGTATGTGGGTGATAGCGATATCTATACAGTTCATCATATTGTTTGGGTAAGGTTTTTAACATTGGCTTGTATTATCACAACACTTGAAAAATGTTTTGCATTTACTGTTTCAAGCCTAAATCAGATAGTGGTAGTTATACTGTTAACATTCTGGCTTTCAATGATCTGTCTTTCTGTGCTGGTTACAAAATATTCATTATATGCTGCTGAAAATGAAGACCAATTTTTGAGATGTTCCATGCAGTACTTAGCCAGTTTTAATTCTTAGCTGTATGTGACCACGTATCGGTTAACTAAGGTGTCTGGATATTCCCTGTGGTATCACACCTGTGTTTCTGGCATATTCCTGCTACCAATATTCACCTAGGCCTCCACAGCTGTGAATGGGGGTTCCCATGTCCACACACCACCGCACCATGAAGCCACCATTGCTACCGCCCTGTGGGTACTGCTGCCATTCTCTGTGAAGGCCCCTGTGAAGGCCAATGCATTTAATACTCACAACAAGTGTGAATAGAGGGTGCCTGGCTTCACCCATGTGTCCACGCACACCGTTCTGATCACTCAGGCCATGATGTGGCAACTTAAGGAGGGCACCGGCAGCAGGTAAAGGAGTACACAGTCATCTGGTCTACCAGCTGTTGTGGTGGAGTTTCTGGGAAACTCCACTGTAAACAGCAAGTCCTTTTAGACTAAGATAAGGGCCGGCTTCAAGCTGGACCTGTTGGATTAGTGTTGGTATGCCCGCTCCCAGCCCATGGCTTTGACCTGTGTTGTCTAAACAGGATTACACCAAGCTGAGGAGAGCATGGACCTTTTCGCCCATGTGTACCTCGCCTCAGATATTTCTTGTAATCATTACTTCCTTGATGGCATTTTAACCAGGAGCATAAACTGTGGCAGGAATATATCCATTAAAAACTGTTATTTATTGTAGGAAAAAGTAAATTCAGATGTGATCCATTACATCCTTCTGCCCACATAACTGCTTCCATTAGAAAAACAGGAAAGGAAGCAGTTTCCATCCTCTCATCAACCATATTAACAGAGGAAACAGCCTTTTACTGTGCATTTAGCTCTGTAGTTTTAGCTCTGACTGGGATTTCAGGAAGGATGATTTCCTAGCCCAATGCATTCCCTCATGTTTGTCCATGTAAATTCTGTTTTCAAAAACAAAACTAATGTCATGGCTTGGTGTTTGCGGTATTTTCCCCCCTTCTCCTTCAAAAGCATAACTCAAAAGACAGAAAAGTTTTATTTGAAGGCCTGGGTGGCAGCAACATTGCTGCTTGTTTTGACACCAAGGAAAAAAATGATTTTTTATTAAAACTTTGGGGGCTTAATTAATTTTATAAAAACCCACCCATGCACATAGTTTCAATCTAGTTTAAACTATATTAACCCTTTTAATCCATCATTTGTTAATTTTTAACATATTTTAACCTATTAATTTTTTAAATTATTCATAGTATTTTAAATTTTTTAGATTGCTTTTATTGTATGCTACCCTGAGATCTTTGGATAAAGTGCAGGATGTAAATATTTTAATGAAATAATTAATTGGCATAGACTTTTGTGGACAGTAGCCTGCTGTTGGTTACTTAGAAAAAATTTACCATATAAGCATCATGTACCTTAATAGAATTTGTCTGTCTTTCTTTACCTCATTGCATTTTTGGTGCTGAAGTATGACACTTCCATTCTATGATATTACTTTTGTACTGAAATAGTTTGCAATATGGAGCTTTTAAACAGGGAAGCAATGTACAAAACTATGGCAGTGGTAATTACAAAGTGCAGTACATTGTATCCTAATACGTTTTCCCCCCGTATTTAAAAAATTCAACAAATTTACTTTTAAAAAATGTCAATTTCAATCATACTAAAAACCATTTAAAAATAAGTGAAAATACTGAACATTCCTTGTATAAACTTCATAATGTAAACCATTTGCAGTTAGAAAGATTACCAGTATTTTCCGGCATATAAGACGACTGGGCGTATAAGATGACCCCTTACTTTTCCACTTAAAATATAGACTTTGGGATATACTCGCCGTATAAGACTACCCCTCTACCAATGCACACCAAATAAAATTTAAAAAAAAAAACAGCTTTTTTGTTTTTTCAAATGCTTATGACATGCCAATACTTAGCAGGAAAACTTGTTGCATACAAAGCCTGCTTGGATTAGTCAGCTCTCCCTGCCTGCCCAGCCCTCCCTGTCTCCAAGACTATCAGAGCGGTATTGCAAACATGACTCTTTTTTCCATACCCTGGGGGTTCCAGACGCCTGCAGCTTGCTCCGCCCTTCAATTATATATGCGGCGAATGCTGATCCTCCAGTCTGGCTCGGAAGTTTCAGCACCTGCCCTATAAGATGACACCCGGTGTATAGGACAACCCCTGACTTTTGAGAAGATTTTCCTGGGTTAAAATGCAGTCTTATACGCCAGAAAATACAGTATATTAAAAAGTAAATCTTCCATGTTTCTTTGTGAAAATTTCACTGTTGCTTTTAGATCAATGGCAGCCTCTGGTATGTTAAGTTTAATTGATTAGTTAGAACTTACTATGAGACTAAATCTGATTTAGGTCATTGTGGTGCAATTCTACGCCAGATAGGTAGAAATATTCTTAGCAGCAGCAGCATTCTATTTATATCATGCCTTTTCCCCAAACTGGGACTCAGCTTAAAATGATTTTGCTGGGAAATGTCTCTTCCTGCTTTTTTAGAATGTTGAAGAGGGAAGTCCAGCTTATCAAGCTGGACTCAAAGCTGGTGATCTCATCACTCACATCAATGGAGAGCCGGTGCATGGCCTTGTTCACACTGAAGTCATAGAACTGTTATTAAAGGTAAAACTTTTTAAAACTTTTGTTCCAGAAACCTATATCTTTCTTACTAGAAGTAAAATCTTACTAAAGATTATGGCTCAAGCAACCAGTTTTCTGTGATGACAACAATAAAGATGCATTCATGAGTCAACAAATTTAGTGGACATACCACTGGAGAATGAGAGGAAGCAATACTTAGATCTAATTATTGTTCAGTTGTGCCAGCATGGCATAGGTGTTGAGTGCTGGACTACAACTATGGAGACCAGGGCTTGATTCCTCACTCAGGGCAAGTCACATGATCTCAGCCTCAGGGGAAGGCAATAGCAAACCTCCTTTGAAGAAATCTTACCAAGAAAACTCCATGATAGATTTGCCTTAGGGTTGACATAAATTGCAAATCACTTGAAAGCACACAATAACAAATTGGCAGTTAAAATCTGAATGTACATGTAAGTTAGGGCCGAAACAGACTGTCCCTTTGATCGCGAGACTGGGGCAGTGGCAACCACACGTTACAGCCCTGATCTGGCGTTTTTCTGGCCCTTAAAAGAACTGGTAAAATGCTGCTCCTTTTTGCACTGGAAAAAAGCTGCCCTTTCCACTGCTCCCGCCCTAGCTTTTCGGCGCTACTTCAGCGTGTGGCTTTTAAACGCTTTGCTGCCAGAGCACCAAAAAGCTGCCCCCCATTTGAGCAGAGAGGTGGTGTGACACTTGGCTTCAGGGCAGCGACAGGGCATGTGGCATCTATACGTCACACCGCCGGGAAGCCAGTATATTGTGCCGATCTGTGCCAGCCCTAAGTCTAGGATTAAAACAAGGTATAAGCTTGATTTTTGATCTAGTTGACCCTAATTTAAATGTATGTAAAAGTATCAAAACTTCATGGCATATTTGTTTACAATATAAATATGTCTGCCATATTATAGATCCTTTTGGAATTTAGGCAGCTCTTAAAACATATAAATGACTTCTTTATAATAATCCTGTTTTAGTTGCCCTGGGCATTTAACAATGGTTCTACGCTGCATATACTTGGCCAGCCAAGTGGAAAATTGTTAGAAGCCTGAGGAAGAATATAACCAATTAAGCTTAATACAACATGAGTCCTAAATGCTCACTTCACAGAGATTATGCAGGCAGGCAGGTAGTTGGGGTGGAGATGCATTCCCATATCATTGAAGAGAAGCATAACAAATATGTAATGAACAAAAAAGAAGCACTCCTTGCAATTATCTGTACTCTGAACTCTGTAATCATATTTCATCCTCCTTCATGTGTCTCATAACACATGACAAATGCCATTGCTATATTATTGGAGGCCTCTGTCAACTGCCTTTCCAACTCTTTCCATATTGTTCATAAGTGCATTCTGGAGATAACCGTTTTGTCCTTAAAAACCTTAACTAATGTTGTTTTCAAGATGTTTTGCAGCAAGACATTTAAGATGTCTATTAAAATGCTATTACCATTCTAATTAATACTGTGATCTCCAAAATGGGTGGGGGTGGGGGTGGGGTGCTGTGGTCT
Source organism: Sceloporus undulatus (assembly GCF_019175285.1). Taxonomy (NCBI): domain Eukaryota; kingdom Metazoa; phylum Chordata; class Lepidosauria; order Squamata; family Phrynosomatidae; genus Sceloporus; species Sceloporus undulatus. The sequence continues at coordinate 294,232,762 of NC_056523.1, read as the reverse complement.
AAAGGTCAAAGTTATGTTTGGAGCTGTGCCTCCCAAGTAAGGAAACGTGGAGCACAGATGAATCCCCCATGCTAATTCAAAAATGGAGGAAGACATAAAAGAAAAATTAAAATTGTGGCTGGAGCCATAACAATTCACAGAGCAAAGAGTCAACAGGAGCATGACAGCATAGATTTAGTGTATAAAGCAGATCACCCTTTCCTAACAAGTTCTAGCTAATTTTGGTAATAAAACCACACTCACTCATAGGAGGTTATCATATGAGGCTTTTAAACCATGATTCCCAGGGAAAGGAAATAGCATCAGCGATGGTGATCACATGATGCCACTTCGCTCCCATAGCTGCCCCATCCCTTTTCATTCACAGAGGAAACCCATGAATGAACTGCCAATTGCACAATGCCGTGGAAAGCCATTCCCAGGACATTCATGTGATTGGCAGTGATGTGATGTCACTCTTCCCTCCTCCTCCTCATTTTTTAATTATTTTTTTCCTTTTTTGCACAATTTTGGAGCTCTGAAGCCTCAAAATTTTGAAATATTTTTAAAAGCTTAAATCAAGGCTTCAGAGCTTTGTAATTGTGCAAAAACTGTTGAATAGGATGTTGGTGTGCTGCTTAATGTTTTTCCCTATTAGATATTGGAGGATCAGAAGGCTTTTTCTAAAAGCTGATACTGTCCAAGGGGTGGGCTTTGAAAAACTGCCATTTCGATTTGCTAATTGCACATTACATTGTCCCTTTGTGTAAAAGACACAAGCAGAGATTTCAGGCTTACATAAGGTGGCAGAGTTGAGAGGTAGAACTGCAGTATCAATGAATATTAGGTTTAAATAAAAAGAGTAGGTGGAAACATTCACTATTCTTTCTGTAGTGAAAATAACTTGTAAACCTGATGACAACCATAACTACATGGTTGCTAGAACCAACATTTTAATAAGCAATTATCATCTACTTTGTACAACTTTGCTTGCTACTTTCTACAGGCATTTGTTGTAAATAGATTACTCCAGATGAATGTTGTAGATGCAATATCAATCCAGCAGGTGGGGAAAGAGAGTGGGCTATGCATCCCCCACCGCGAGATGAGATGTTAATCTGTTTTTCTTTTCAAAATAGATGATATCATACTTTATTCTTAGGGCATTTTTGCTATTATTGAGAAAGTGCATTAATATGTTTCAGCTAGTCATTTCTTGGATTCAAGCACAGTGAGAACGTTTCTTAATATTTGTTAACAAACAAACAAAAAAGATAGAGAGAGTTATGTAGTGATGACCTTTAACAGTTCTTTAAAAATCTGTCAGAAAAGTAACAAATCCAAAAAACAAAAATATTTGTATTACTGATTCAATATACTTTACAACCAAATAGCAAAAAACTATAAGCTCATGTTTGTCAATGGGTGGCTCTGTTGCAATGCAGAGGTTAGCATGTATGCCTGAGCAGCCTGGCTGGAATGCTACACAAGGAACGTGCTTCTTGGAACAGCCATTCACTGATGGGATCATGTCACTCCCATCAGTCTCATCATGGTACTTCCACAAAAAGATCTTGTGTTGTTTTCCAAGTAGAGCCACAAGCTCTAAAAAAAAATGGTTTGTGGGTGGCGAACCTTCTGTGTTTGTGTTTCGTACACTATCTCTGACAAAAAAAAGACCATATCTTAAAAATTAGTGAACAGTAGGCCCATCTTATCCATGGGGGTTTTGGACATCCCTCCACATGGATGGCAAAAACCACAGGACCTCAAGTTCTTTGGCATTCAGTGGTGGCGCGCATGTGTGCTCACTCTTCTGGGGCCACATGCATGCAAAGCCATTGAAATCAACTGGGCTTGCTAAACCTGTGGATGGCATGCCCATTATTGGAGCAGCTGCTCTGTAATTTGTTTTCTGTCTGTTTTTTGTCCTTTGGCCCCAAAGCAAAGAGCTACTTTAAAGTTGCATCATCATCATCACCACCATCACCACCACCACAATACCAGTTAGTGTATGTTTGGGTTTTCTTTCCTTTGAACTGCAAACACTCATCCACCACCATGACATGCCACAATTTGTTTATGAAAGTCCTCCCCATTCCATTATTCTTTTTTTAAAAATAGCAACTCTGTCTGGTGTATAAATCTAGAGTACCCATGGGTGTTTCTTGTGGCTAGTTCAAAACCACTGCTCCTCCACTCTCTTAATGGCCACTTAGAATTCTACAGCTGATTTCACTTTCTGTAACAAAACGTACATGAAAACTAAAAACGGGAAAATGAATTATTCATACTGAAAACGTAGACCTAAAATTGCCTAGCTGAATCAAGTCAAGTCTTAGTAAACCAGTAGTATATTCAAAGAATTCTAATTTTAGAGCCAAAGGTAATCCCATCCCACTTATTGCCCAGTGAGATATTCTTCCATACATAAAACTCATGACTGCCATAATCATGTGATGTTGTCAGAAAGCAGGAAATGATCAAGATTTATTCTCCAAAGATCCTGTTATCTTGTAATAAAGCAGATGTCTCAGCTAGATGAAATTAGTAGAAAGCAAGACTTGGTAGTGAAATTGGCATGGGGAAATGTTTCTTCTGAAACCATCCTCTGATTCCCTTTGTTCCACTTGGAGAACAATCATATTGTAACAACTTGAAATTCTTATTTGGCAGAGTGGCAATAAAGTTTCAATTACTACAACACCTTTTGAGAACACTTCAATAAAAACGGGACCAGCTAGAAGAAATAGCTATAGGGGCCGAATGGTTAGACGGAGTAAGAAAACAAAAAAGAAAGAAAGTTTGGAAAGGTGAGTTGTGGTTACTTAATGCCAAATAAATTTGTCATGCTTGTGGAAATATGCTTCTTTATATGCAAATAAATTGTTTTTTCTCTTTGGCCCATTACAAACGGGCTGTTTTGTGCGTGCGGAGCGCGCACTAGGGTTAGAAAGGGGCGGTGCTTCCGCACCCCCCTAACCCTAGTGCGCGCTCCGCATGCACAAAATGGCGGCGGCCGTTCCACACAGCCGCCGCCATGAGGACGTCATGACCACACCGCCTCTATACTAGTGCGCCCTTAGTGCAGACCAGGAAGGAGCTCCATTTCGGAGCTCCTTCCTGGTTTGGTCCGCTGGGCGCAGCCTTCAGACGGCTGCGCCCAGCAGACCAAAGGAGAAAGGGGCCAAGTGGCCCATTTCTCCTCCTCCCCGCCGCCGTGGGCTGTCCTTGGGGCTTGAAGCCCCAGGGACACCCCTTTTCAGGCTGCGGGGAAGCGGCGTTTTGCCGCTTCCCCGCAGCCTGAAAAGCGGCGGATCGGGGCCTCAGCGGCTGCCGTTCTAACCACTGAGGCCCTGATACACCGGGGAAAGGGGCGGGCACAGCCCGCCCCAAATGGGCAGTATGTAACCCGCCCTCATTTCCAGATAACTCTCATATTTCATACTATCTGCTCAACAAATATCTTTATGAAATATCTTCATAATGTTGTTTTTTTCATTTTTAATATTCTGTAATATCTCCTAACATTAAATAGTATGTAGAAGCATACTTCCACAGTAGTACCTTTTGATTAGAATCATATAAAAGATATTGTTCCATCTGTCTGTCATTAGTTGGATGAGTAAGCTTCGCTGCATACATTTGTACTGTAAGTTGTGTGACAGGTGCCCAATTTGTGTGCTGTTTACAACCTATAGAATAGTTCCTTAAATCCCACTAAAAATATAATCTTTCATACTGTCTACTAAACAAATATATGCCACTATCTTCTTGGTAAGATAGTGGCATATATTTGTTTAGTAGACAGTATGAAATGTTTTTCATAAACTTACATTTGGGGGTCGTAGATTTATTTACAGTATTTATTTTCTTTCTTTTTGGCCTGGAATAGTGAATGGTGAAAGCCCCACCCCATGTCCTTAAAACCTGTATAGTACAAATCCAAGAATTGTTCTAAACTCTTGTACAGTTCATAAACTGCTATGGTTTTGTACATTTCAGAAATGTATCTAAGCTCCTTACTGCCGTATTATCTAAAGCTCAGGTAGTTCTGTATTATGTTGTTTCCATCTTGTGGGTAGAATTTTTTTTATTAAAGCCACGATAATATTTCTAGACATATGTGTTTCATAAATGACTTCTTGTTTTCCTATTAGGAGAAGATCACTTTTCAAAAAACTAGCTAAGCAGCCATCTCCCCTTCTTCATACGAGTCGGAGTTTCTCATGCTTGAACAGATCACTTTCATCAGGAGAGAGCTTGCCTGGCTCACCAACTCACAGCTTGTCTCCCCGCTCACCAACACCAAGCCTTCGCTCCACCCCTGATTTCCCCTCAGGTGAGTATTTGTGGTTACAGATTCCCTAAAGAAATAAAAGGGCTAACTGTTGATTGCACTCAGATGCTTATAAACCTGAGCAGAATATCTTGGTCACTGTAGGGGATGGGACATATTGTACTGTAGAACTTTCAAGAGATGAAAAAAGAAACCAGCTCTGAGAGCTAGCGTAAAAGAGTTACACCAGGTCTTATATAGTCTTAAAATATACATACTTGATCCAGAGGGAGACATCTTGAATCAGCTATTTTGCTTCACTGTATAGAGAATTTGTCCTCCAGGAAGATCATAGTTTGGGATTTTCTACTACCATAGTCCAAAATCCAAACTTAATCACCCCAATAAAGCTTATGAAAGAACTTCCTATATTATTTAGAATATATGTACAATCAGCCCTCCACTTTTGTTACTTTGACTTTTGCGGATTTGTTTATTTGTGGATTCTCTCTAGGAATCTCCAGATCCTCCAGCGCAACTCTGCCAGATGTTGATCATAGAGTTGTGTTGGAGAACCTACAGGTTCCTAGCGAAAACACTTATCTAGGCATTTGTAGATCCTCCAGGATGATTTTATTATCATTTTCTGGCAGATGTTGACCACAGAGTTGCACTGGAGGGCCTGGAGATTTCTAGAGGGGTATTCTTTTAAGTAAAAAAGATAGTATTGTTTTATTTGCATTTTTCCACATTCACACTGGTCTTTCACCCCTAACTCCTGTAGATGTGGAGAGACCACTGTATACTGACTTATATTAGCTCTGTATTGATATCAGCTTCAAGAGCTCAGTACTTTGCCAGATAGGTGAATACAATGAAGAAAAATCTAAAAATTTCAGGGGAAAAGAAGACAAGGAAGATTCAAAGCTACAAAATTTGATCTTTGCAAGCCAGTAATGATAAAATCCTGTTGGCTTCCACAGATAACACACACACACAGAGTCTGTACATTGAACAGAAATATTTTTATGGGTTTTTTTTAAATACAGAAAGGAAACCAGTGAAGTTTTATTTGTTTCTCTCCCAGGTACAAATTCATCTCAAAGTAGCTCTCCAAGTTCAAGTGCACCCAATTCTCCAGCTGGCTCAGGGCATATTAGACCCAGCACCCTCCATGGATTAGGTCCCAAGCTTGGTGGGCAAAGATACAGGTCAGGAAGACGCAAATCAGCTGGCAGCATTCCTCTCTCACCCTTGGCACGGACCCCTTCTCCCACTCCTCAGCCAACATCCCCTCAGAGGTCTCCATCACCTTTATTGGGGCATTCAGTTGGAAACACAAAAATAGCTCAGGCTTTTCCTGCCAAAATGCACTCTCCTCCCACTATTGTCAGGCATATAGTTAGACCTAAGAGTGCAGAACCACCAAGATCACCATTGCTCAAAAGGGTTCAGTCCGAAGAGAAACTTGCCCCTTCTTATGGTACTGACAAGAAACACTTGTGTTCACGCAAACACAGCCTGGAGGTAACTCAGGAAGAAGTTAACCGAGAAGTATCTCAACGAGATATAACCCTTCAAAGCCTTGAGGAGAATGTTTTAGATGCCCCGTCACTCACACGAGTGAGGCCTGCAGAACAAGGTTGCTTAAAACGTCCCATTTCCAGGAAGTTGGGCAGACAAGAATCAATTGATGAGTTGGACAGAGAAAAATTAAAAGTTAAGATAGTTGTGAAAAAGCAAGATCTGATAGAAAAACAAGAATATTTGCAAAAAGCAAACATTGTACATGAACTTTGTGGTGAATCAGAAAGCTCTGTTACCTCTTCTCTGGAGGAAAGAGATGGCAAGAAAACATTTCCAAAAGCTTTGGACAGATCAAACCCCTCTGAAACTAAAATTGCAGCTCTGGAGATACAATCAGTAGGTGGCATGCTAAAGGACACCCTTCAAAAGAATGCAAGCATGAGATCAAATGATTTTATTGCTTCAGATGCACACATACAATGTCATGGGCCTTCATTTAATGAACTCAGTCATTTGTCTTACGACTTCAAAAGAACTCCCGCTTCATGTACCTTGCAGGATGTTCTGCCTCAGTCATCTGACAAGATGCTGAATGGAAAAGGAGAAAATGTAGATAAAACAGTACCAACAAAAGAATTTGTCAAATTGGAAAGATTAGATAGTAAGCTTGCAAATATCGATTATCTTCGGAAGAAAATGTCCTTTGAAGAAAAAGATGACAGCCCCTGTCCAGTATTAAAGTCCAAACTGACATCAAATGTGCATGAGTGCCATCAGCTCAATTCAGTCAGACCTATAAACGTGCTGCAGGATTCCAGTTCAATTGCTGAAAGCCGACCTTTTATCAGCAGTGCTCATGCTATGCAGATTAATTCTGTTGCTTTTGTTCCCCTCAAAGCCTTGAATGTCCGAGCGGAAACTAGTATGGAGAAATCAGCCATGATTTCTACAGAGTCACCTGTCCGAAAGAGTCCTTCAGAATATAAGTTAGAAGGAAGGTCTGTATCTTGCCTGAAACCCATTGAAGGCACATTAGACATTGCATTACTTTCAGGACCACAGGTTTCAAAGACAGAAATATCTTCATCTGCATTTCCAGGAGGTCAAAATACCGAAAATGATGCTGTGCTACCCACATGCCCAGGTGGCAGCAGTATGAAGGTTGAGCCATCTTCTCCAAAAGAGCAACCACAAATCTTCCAACAATCCAGTCCTTACAAATTCAATCTGTCTTCATGTTCAAAGCCAAATAAAAGTGCGCAGAGCTCACCAGCAATGTCTGTTACCATTGAACAGCAACCAGAAAAACCACTCTCCAATCTCAGTGCTAAATGTGATACCACTGTACGGGTGATAAACCAAAAAAAGGAGGTAATCCAACTTAGTGCAAATGATACTAAATCTCCTAGCCTCCAAAACCAGAGTTCTACCATGACAACCAACAAATCTGCCCACCAACAAGGCAATTCTGAAAAAGCCAAACGAAAAGAGAAGAAACCTTCGAAAGAAGTGCCTGACAGCCACACAAGGGCTCAACAGAGCAATGATATCCTTCCAGAGAGGCCTGGAATAACTGAGGATTCCTCAACAAAGAGATCTGTAACAGATGTGCCCCCAAGTCAAGGCCCTAAACGTACTCCAAGATGTTCCTTTGATGCAAATTTGCAGCCACAAACACATGTAACAGGAAAAGTACATATAACAAGTTCAAAGTTGAAATCCAAAGAGGTCAAGGATATGCTCAAACAATCTGCAAAAGAGGATGGCAACACTGGTACTGAATTTTCAGGAGATGATTTGGGCATACAGAGAGCAAGTGCATATTGCAAGCCTGAAACTTCAGTCCTCCAAATGTCTTTACAAGCATTTTCAGATTCTAATGCTGCTAAACAGGAAAAAAATATGGTTAGTGTAACTGTACAAAAGGACAGCCCTCGAGATTTGAAAGCAAAAGAGCAGAGGCAATCTAAGACTGCACTTTCAGCTAGTGAGAAAGAATCCAGCTTTGTTTCTAGACAGCAAAGTAGCAATTCTGACATTCCTTCTGTAAGACAATTATTCAGTGAAACATTCATTGCCGATGTGCCTCTGTGTTACAGCAACCAAGATAATCTCCGACCAGCATCAGATACAGAAAATAGCACTGTTAAATCAAGACAAGTATCTGACACTTGTTCTTTTAATTTGAAGAATTCTGATAAACTGACACAAAAACAAATAGCTAAAAATGCAAAAGAAAAGGAAAGTGGTGTTCAGACTTTGGCTGGTTCTAGGAAGGAAGGGAAAAATGCATGTTTCTCATATTCCTCAAGCTCTCAAAAAAAATTAAATAATGAGCATATCCAGGTGGAACGGCAACTGGTTATTGAATGTGGATCAGAACCCACAATCCAAACAAATAGCACCATGCCTGAAAAACAATTTAAATCCTCCATCAAAAGCCAGGGAGCAGCAGTGTCACCAGACAACACTAAGCATTTTCAAAGACAGGAGATGACAAGCTTAAGTGACCCTGTTGATCAAAAGCCATATCATATACGTAGCAAACAAAGCATGGCTCCAAAAGTAGCTGCTGTAAAAGAAAATCCCTTATTAAACAAACAGTCAGATAAGGGTCCAAGCAATCAGTCTAGTGTGGCAGAAAAACAACTTGAAGCAAAAAAATGCACTGAAGCACTTTATTTACAAAATGACCATGGGAAATCAGATTCGAGTCTTTCCCTTCCTAGCTGTGATACTAGAGGAAAAGCTGTGGACAAGGCAGTCATGGGTAGCAAGAATGTTCAGGACACTAAAGGCAGAGGACACATGAATCAGAAACAACTAGCAGAAGGGAGTAAGCAGCATGTGACAAAACATTCCTCCTCAGTTCCTTTGCAGAGTTCATGCCGTACAGCTGCAATTACTACAAAGCCACTTGACTGCCCATCCAGCTTCTCTGAATCTGGACAGGAAGTCCATGTTTTGTTTTCAACAAAAGCTAAGCTGGGGCCACCAGAGCCACTTGCAGCCAGCTGCAAGGAAGTGAAAAAACAAACCAGTTCTTCCATAGCAGATGGCAGGGCAGAAATTACTAAAAGTGTTTCCCTGTTGGGCATGCGCTGTACTCCATCCCCTGTGGAAGAGCACATTCTGATTTCTGACTGTGGGGGAAAGGTGAGAAACCAAGAGAGATCTCACTCTGCTAACACTGTGGACATAAAGGGGAAAGACCCCATTCTGCCTCAGTCTTCTGCTGTAAGAAAACAGAATGTAGGTAAAGATTTGCCAAAGTCAGGGACTTCATCTGACTCTCTCAATGCACTTTCATCTGACAAAGACTGTGCCCGGCAGAGGCGAGGAAAAGACGTCTCAAAAAGTAGTCCCCACAAAAAAACATCCTAATATCAAGGCTTGCAACTACAACTTCTTAACTAAAAATGTAATATCTCATTTTATCTTTAGAAAACAGCACTGTGTAGTATTTTCTTGCAGAAAAATACTCAGCGCCATTTAAGCAGGGTGTGTAAAGAAAGGACTTGTTGTTTTCCCCTCAGAATGCCTTCCCAAATGTAACCGGTTAAACTGTTACCATATTGTATTTGTACAAAAATACTTTTACAATTTGAAAAACACATTGCAGGGACAGGGAGGGGGTAAATAGCAAATGGTCTATAAATACTTCATAGTGTGTTGTTCTGAATGTAGTGTATCCACTTTGCTGCTGATTGCATTATTTCTTCTACCTTTTTATGATAGTAGCTTTGCCACTGGTTTGCCATAATCTAAGAAGAAGCAGAATTACTAAAACCTGGGCCTAGGCTAAACCCACAAATATACTGGTCCTATGTGAGGACAGAGGACGAAATGTCCCCCACTTTATACTTACTCAAAATTCTATACTTAACTATGACATTTAAGAAAATAGACATCTAGTTGCTGTTAGTGAGTTTAGGTATGTATTTTAAGAGTTTGAGGTTGGTAGTATTGTAGTGAGCTAGATGTATTAGTTTAAATAGCTAACCAAACTGCAGATCTTTAGTGCACAATGTCTGCTTTTTGGTTAGGTTATGCTAGGAATAACGAAGGGAAGAATCTCCATTACTATTGTAACTCATACCATGCCATTTACAATCTAGTTTCTGGTAATATGATGGCTATGTGTTCACCTTTCCTTCACTGGATCCTAGGCTGAGTCTATAGTGACTTTGCAACGAGCCCAGTTCGTACTGTTGATTCAGGCCATAGTTATTTAAAACCAGGCCTTTGGGGTATGAAGCTTGTGCAGAAGCACATAGCTTAAAGTGTTAAACCATTTTTCATTACCTTAATGAATCATCTCTGTTATCATGATACATTTGAACATTTAGTGGTTCAGCTTTCTTTTCTATTTTATGACAAAGGTGGTGAAGTTGGGGGGGAGGGGAAGCCATGGGTTTTCCCCCCAACAGTGTACCTAGATATATCCAGCACATGATAATATTTTATACCTAGCTGGGGCCTTATGTTGTAGAGTTGCTTGCTGTTTTTAGCAAGTCATCCTAGGTTTCACATTCTTTTTGAAGTACATTAAGTAGCTATATACATTTCATATTGTGACCTTTATTTGTATTGGAAAAAAAGTAAATGTGTTTTTTTAAAGAATAAAAAGGTGGTTTTGTAAAAAAAGGGGGGCAATATTTGAGCTATTTGGTGCTAGAGTTTGAGTGTCCTTTTTACTTTTGCTAAGCCTTATTTGAATTTTGTGCATTGTGGAATGTGTCTAATTTGTCTGGTTAAATTTGGAGCAAAAGTGTTTGGTATGGTCAAAAACACTCCAGAAAAATGATCACAGATAAATCTGCTAGAGTGACCAGGATCCATTTTTTATATGTTCTCTCTTCTATATTCATTTACAGAAGTTCATTTAATGGCGGCCTCCCTGCCAAGATATTTTCCCTTTCCATTCCCCAAACTGTAGTCATCCAAATTTAATGCAGCTATGAGTGTTGTTTGTACAATACCAGCATGCTAAATGCAATTTTCCTGAGAAAAAAGCATTTCATCAGTTGGGATTTTACTCATTTTTAGAAGTCTTTGCTAAGAAAATAAAATTACCAGCAAGTCTCTGCAATTTTCTCTGAAGTGCTAGTGCATTCATTTCCCTTATATGCACTCATGAATTATTTAGAACAACTGGGTGTTTTTTGTTTTGTTTTGTTTTTTTAAAGAGCATGGTCCTGGCATTTACAGTCTGTGTCTGTATTTTGGAAATGAATTCACCAAACATTAATGCACTCCAAAATCATGACATTTCTATCTGGGAGGTATTTAATAGTTTACAGCTACTTGCATTTAAAAACCTTCCATTTGTTTTCTTTAAAGCACATCTAGCTTTCTTGTTTACAAATATATCTTTTTAATGTATATTTTGTATAGCGCTTTATCACTTCTGCCAAAAATTTTTTCCCCATTTTGGAAGTGGAGTAGCACCTAAGCTTGCATTCATGTAGTTCCTGTTTGTTGATGTTTAACTTAGAGTGAACTGTTAAAGATCCTCTTTAAATGTACTTTGTCAGTCTCTGTGTGGTTCTATATTAAATTGTCCCTTTGTAGCACTTCCTACTGTAGATGATCAAATTATTAAAAAGAACGTTTGTTAGGATCTGTGCAATAAAGTGTTTGCAGTCTTATTTTCTTTAACAAATCCCCATCTGGATGTCATAACCAGTGGAAATTGAATAAAACTATTTATACTTACGCAGTTGCAGAATGTTAAAATAAAACTGAGCATGCAAGGGAATTGAGTTTGTTTCTTGAAATGGCTTCCGTCAATATAGGTTTCAATACACAGCCTATAATGGAATGAAACACCATGGTGGCATATACAATTTGGTTTTGTCCCACTGATATGAATAGATATTTCCACATCTTCTCAGCAGAGATTCAGAACCTTCCAGAGCTCTTCGATGCATTTTGGGGAGAGTCCCACTCACTCCAGTGTGCATATGCCAGTGCTTCTCCTTTATTTCCCTCCAGGGAAATAGCCATAGGGCTCCTCCCTCACTCCACTCCCACAGACCACATGTTAGGCATGGCTATCTGAAGGAGAAAGCCTTACTACACATATTTTACTGGAAGCTCTTATGTCCATATGTGCTTGGAAGTTTAAAATGTTGCTACAGAAATGTGTTTTGGAGGTGTATTGCACTTTATTGCAGTCAAATTAAATAGAAATAAATCACTTTTCCAGATATCACTATGTTTAAACTAGGAATTTACACCCCACAATAAACTAGGCTGCCCCAAATCATCCACCTAAAGATGTAGGGGCTTGTGTGTGTGTGTGTGTGTGTGTGTGTGTGTGTGTGTGTGTGTGTGATATAAAATTGTGACTGGCTCAGACCTTCACTTATTCTTATGCCACTGCCAAGCATAAAGTGCCATGCTCATGTCAATATTTCTCAACATATGTAAAATATAAAGAATGGAAAATGTATAAACTCCACAATAAGCTTTAGATTTCATACTTTCCTCCCTCTCCAAGACATTAAGAATCATGTCCAGCCCAATGTTTTGTTTTGATGCAAGTAATTGTCAAGCATGATGCTCACCTCCATTAAGAAAATAATGAAATGAGTTCATTCCACTGTAAAGTACTATTATACAGGAACTCACATAGATCCACTGCCACACCTATAAAGTTTGGCCCAAATAAACCCAGCATACATAGAGTAGCCTATCAACCATAAAAATTAGGTTCCTAACAAGTTCTGTTTCATGTGTGAGATAAGTGTAGGAGGAGAATTCTTTTTCAAATATCAGCCATGGTTGTGTCCCCATATTAGTATCTGAAACAAGTAGTGTGGTATCAACCCTTTTGATTTCCATGGTAAGCAAGTATAGTAGCGATAGATTCCAAGTGACAGACTACAGAGATAATATCTCTGAAGGTGGCTGATCTCCAATTAAATGCAGTGTAGTTACAACTGACAAAATTCAGAGTTCAAAAATGCTACATGCATCTGAAAACGGATGGTGGTGTTATCGCTCATATTGAAATACTGCCTTGATTTATGTTCAAGGGAGCCTAGCACATTAGTGTCACCATAGCTGGATCTGGTCTGGACACAGTTGTCATCTTTGCTCAACTGGATGAGAAGGCATGAGGTGATGGGACAGGGAAATTTGTACTTAATATTGGAAAGCTCAGTACAATATTTTCCTCATTAAAAGCCCTGAGCAAAATGTGGTGTGAGAGGAGTGGAACTGACCAGCTGTTGGAAGATGCAGGCATGTCTACTTCAAACAACATTCAAATAGAGATGACAAGCTCTCACTATTCTAGGAAAGCACATTTTGTAACATTAAACTAGCAGTTTAGGATTTGCCAGTACATTTATTTTGGTAAGTTAAAATATTGTAATTAACACACTGAAAGCTATTATGGGAGATGGGACAATTTGTATGAATTCTTCTGTGTAAATAAATCTGAACAATATACAAACCAAGAGTTCTTTATTGTTTATTTGATGTTTTCTAGTTGCCACCACTAAAAGAAGCTCATGTGATAAAAAGATATGTACCTATATAAACTTAAGATTATTGTTTTGTTTTTGTGTGCCTCCTAGTTGTTTCTGACTTATGGTGACCTAAAATGGTCTTTCCTGGGCCTAAACTAGTATGAAAAAAATGCCACCCTTTCCTGGAGGGCACAGAATATTTTTATCAAGTTTTTTGAGTCCTGAGTCACAGGCTTCGCTTTGCTTAGCCCGGTGTATGCAATAATTGTCCTCCTTGGGTCTTCTGAAACCTTATTAAATAATGAAGAAAAAAACCCACTGTATTTCTTTGCTGCTAGATTTTTCTCAAATGTGAAGCACAGGACAAGAGGCCTTAATCTTTTTTTCTTACCAGTCCAACATAAATTCAAATCTTGTCTTCATTATGGGAAATGAGTGGTCTGGCAGAAAGTCTAACATACCTCCTTTTATTCCTGTTGGGAGAAAAATCTTTCTCACATTTCCAGGGCATGTTACTGCTGGCCTTTTACCTGTTTGCCATACCCAACTTGCCTGCTGGGGTAAATTGTAGTTTTCTAACATGTTACTGCCAGAATAAACTCCATGCAGAGAATGCAAAACTAGACAATTTTTTCCCTTTCCCCACATATTGCAGTAATTTCCCCCAAACTACCTCATATCAGAATAGTGTACATGAGTGAGCTATTGATGTAAAAAAGATCAGGAAATACATTCAGTGTTAGAAAATGCAATTTCCTTGTAAATTCTTTCTTATGAATATGTTCTTTGATGTTACTTTTCTGTACTTACTTTTATCCAGGAGCTTAAATATGTTGGTACTTTCTCTGTAAAAACCGTATGATCAAAATGAAGGTCACTCCAATTACTGTTATCACAACAAAGGTAATCAATATTACCTTTGCAGTGCTATAGCCACAAAACAGATTTACAAAGAGGAGCTTAGTACCTGCTAGTGACTTGGGCTCAGAGCAGACTGTCTCTTCAAAGTCTTCAATTTTATCTATGTTTTGCTTGTACCAGGTTAATAATCCAGTATTGGAACAGGTGCATTCCAGAGGATTGTAACTTAAATTGATTATGCTCTGGCCAGATAAGTTAGTCAACATATCACGTGGGATAATATGGATCCTGTTATTGGCAAAATTGAGATAGATGTTCCTGAGATTGGAAAAGGCACCTGAATTGAATATAATAAGATTGTTGTGGCTCAAGTCCACATGCTGGAGCTTTCTGAGGGTGGAAAAGGCTTTAGTTTCTATAGCAAACAATTTGCAGTAAGATAAAATTAACACCTCTAAATTGCATACTTGCTGGAAAAGTTTGTCATTCAGAATGATCCCAGATTCAAAATTATTTCCTTTCAGACTTAAGACACGAAGAGACTCTAGACCTTGCAAGATGTGCTGGATATTTGGACCAATCTGAGAGAAAGAAAGATTTAGGATCTGCAAAAAATGCAGATTGCTTAATGGTCCTTGGGAGGCATTGGTGGTGACAATATGGGTGAAAGCCAGATCCAGAACCTTCAGGTTAGCAGATTCATTGAAGGCTATACTGTGGAGCAAAAGTTTTCTATTGTAGCTCATGTTAACATGTTGCAATGCACTTAGAGCAGTGAACTGCTTCCTGCAGCAGTTTGAGTCTTCTATCTGACTGTTGCTCAAGTCAAGATACTGAAGTTTTGACAAAGATTCTAAACATCCGGCCCCCAAATCTAGCTCCTTTGAGTTTCCTCTGATGTAGAGGTGGGTGACAGTGGGGAAAACAGAAGATCTGATGTCACAAAGGTGCACAAATTTGTTTTCATTGAGATTTAATTCCTTCAGCCTATCCATTCCATGAAGCCCAAGGGGTACCTCAGAGAGGGAGGTATGGGTCAAGTCTAGCGTTTGGAGTTTGGTCATCCACTTGAATGTTTCACCAGAGACATTTAGAAAAGTACGATACTGCAGAGTGAGGTGGTCTACAGATACATTGCTGATGCCCTGCAATGCAGAGGGACTTATTGGAAGAATGGCTGAATCCAAAAAAGCTCCAAGCTGAAGAGCAACATTTTGTCCACCTTGTAACCCTTTCAAGATGACAGAAACATTAGCACAGCCGCTAAAATCCAAAGTGTAGAAAGAAATTGAGCTAAAAGCTCCAGGGTCAATATGCACAATATCATTCCCTTTTAGGACAAGAGTCAGATTGCTGAATTGTTTTAATGGCATTACATCTTCAGCAGATATTCTTTGGATGTTGTTCATCTGAAAATCCAAATATTTTAGACTCCTAGTTTTGAAACTTGGTGGAAACTGTAGAGATTGAATGTAGTTGTTTCCTAGTATCAGTGTTTCCAGGTTATCCAGATCCTTCATTGGGATAAATGTTAAACTAGTGAGTCCTGTTTGGGTTAGGTCAAGGTGCTTCAGTGACAGAGGTCCTGTGAATGCTGTATCTCCAAGGAAAAGAATATGATTTCCAGTCAAGACAATGGCTTCTAGGAAAGAGTTGCTTTCAAAAGCACGTTCATATACCCAATTAATCTGGCACCTTAAAAGCAAACAATTCTGGAATTAATGCACAAGAAATATGCAAAATTATTATCTTAATTCCTACAATCTGTGGCTACAATAAAAATCAGAAAAGCAAAGGCAGCTGTGTTCATTCCCAAGAACAGACCAAAACCAAAAGCTACATGTTGATAATATCTTTATTAGTACAAGCTGAAATGCCACAGAAATGTGCAGACTTTCACATTCTCCAAAACTCTTCTGGTTAGATGATTTAAAAGGGGAGAGACACTTCAGGGAAACAATAGGTTTCCTTGTTAACCTCCTTCCCACCCCCACCTTTTCACCTAGCCTAATGAAGAGTTCTGGACAACTTGAAAAGCTCCCAACTTCTTTGGAATTTTAGTTTGTCCCAATTAGAGATGTATATAGAATAACAGAATCACAGTTGGAAGAGACCGCAAGGGCCATCCAGTCCAAACCCATTCTGCCATGCAGGAATTCATAATCAAAGCATCTCTGACAGATGGCCATCCAGCCTCTGTTTAAAGGAGGAGACTCCACTACACTTTGAGGGAGTTTGTTCCACTGTTGAACAGCCCTTACTGTCAGGATGTTCCTCCTAATGTTAAGGTGGAATCTCCGTTCCTGTAGCTCATATCCATTGTTCCGTGATCTAGTCTCTGGAGCAGCAGAAAACAAATTTGCTCCATCCTCAATGTGACACCCCTTCAGATACTTAAACAGGGTTATCATATCACCTCTTAACCATCTCTTTTCCAGGCTAAACATACCCAGCTCCCTAAGTTTTTCCTCATAAGGCATGGTTTCCAGGCCATTCACCATTTTGATGGCCCTCCTTTGGACATGCTCAAATTTGTCAACATCCTTTTTTAATTGTGGTGCCCAGAACTGGACAAAGTATTCCAGGTGAGACCTAACCAAGACTGAATAGAATGGCACTATTAGTTCCCTTGATTTAGACACTATACTTCTATTGATGTATCCTAAAATAGCATTGGCCTTTTTAGCTGCTGCATCACACTGTTGACTCATGTTCAAATTCTAGGACCCCTAGATCCCTTTCACAAAAAGAGTTCTTAAGACAGATGTCCCCCATCCTATATCTATGCATTTCATTTTTTCTACCTAAGTGCAGTATCTTACATTTCTCCTTGTTGAAGTTCATTTTGTTAGTTTTAGCCCAGCTTTCTAATCTATATTTTTGTTTCATTCTTGCCTGAAAGAACAAATAAATCCAACAGTTTATACCTACATGTGAGATTATGAGATTATCTGATGCAGTCTCAGTGATTTTTGCTTTTTAAACAAAGGCGTGTTACAGACCGCCGAAAAGCGGCGGCCTGCACCCGCTCCTTTCCCCGCCGGATCAGGGCCTCAGTGGCCAGAGCAGCAGCCGCTGAGGCCCTGATCCGCTGCTTTCCGGGCCGCGAGGAAGGGGCAAAAGGCCGCTTCCCCGCAGCCTGGAAAGGGGTGTCCTTGGGGCTTGAAGCCCCAAGGACACCCTGCAGCGGTGGGGAGGAGGAGAACCCCTTTCTCCTCTGTGTTGCTGGGTGCAGCCATCTAAAGGCTGCGCCCAGCGATGCAAACCTGGAAGGAGCTCCAAAACGGGCTCCTTCTGGGGCCGCGGAACGGTGCACTAAGCGCCCTCACGCAGCCCCACTACGTAACAACCATGCCGCCCTGTTTGGAGGCGGCACGGTCGTGACGTAGTCATGGTGGTGGCCGTGTGAAACGGCCGCCACCATTTTGTACGTGTTGAGCACGCACTCGGGGGGGTGCGGAAGCGCCGCCGCTTCCTAACCCTAGTACCTGCTCAGCACGTACTTTAAGGCCCGTCTGTAATGGGCCAAAGTTAGCTTTAAATAATTTTTTGCAAACAGTGTAAACAGTGAAAACACTGTTTTCAGCACAAAAATTTTGCTTATTTTGTGCAAATTATTTTTTAAAAGAAAAAGACCTGGTTTTCTGCAAATGTTCAGGGGGAGGGGGAATCTCATTATTTATTTTCTAAACAGGCTGTCTTGATGTGTTGAGATAAAGAGTGAGAAAATTCGCAAGTATTCTTTAAATCCCCAGTCCTAATAAAGGACTTTTTATTCATTTTTCAGTAATTGCCTGCATTTGGGTGTAGATTTTGTTTAATAAAAATAGACTCACTGCTTCATTTTACAGTTTTCACAGAATTGGACCAATGCAAGACAATAAGCAAGGCTGAAAAGGAGACCACTGTTTAATATATTCACACTTTTATCCCAGTCTAAAGCGTGTGGTCAAGACAACAAAAGCTATCTTAAAAGAAGAACACACAAACTAGGAGAGGCTTGAGCAGTTTGCTTTCTTCCTGAGGCTACTGGGAAGGGCAAGATCCTGTCCTTTCCTTTGAATTAAGTGAGTGCAAATGACTCTTACACACTGAACTCAGTTTCCAGCAATTGAAATAAACTGATTAAAAAGGGAAAGTGGGCAGAGGGGAGAGAAACTGGGACATTGTTGCAGGGTCACAGGGCACACTCCCAACTCCAGGCTTCTTATCAGGGTCCATAGTGGACAATAACTGCAAACAACCTAAAGATAATGCTGAATACCTTTAATAGAATTAATAACACCAGTGGAGGCACTGTTATTTCACAGAGTTCTGGTCTTGGGTTACTTTACCCAAATCCTTAGTGGCAGTAAGATCTTCTTTGGGGTCTAGGCTCTCCCCCTGGGCAGGCCAGTAACACCCCTGAAAGTCCCAACGGAACACTCCCCTTGAACAATAACCCAACCTCAAACCAATCTCAGAAGAGCTTGGAGTTGGAGCGTGGGGATGGGCAAACTCCGACAGGAAACCCTCCTCTCCTGAGCGTCTCGCAGCTTCTGAATCTTCCCACTCTAGCTGGCAAAGCCCCCCAGCTTGTCATAACGCTGACCTTTTCCCCTACACACAACCACCTCACTGCCCTCTCTTCCGCTCATGACCTCCTCCCCGAGTGCCTCTCCCTTTTATCTGCCAGCCCCTCCCTTGTAGGGCCTGCCTCCTGGGGTCTTCCCTTCTCTCCTTTCACCCCAGGGATTGCTGGGCCTTGTAGTTTCCAGTCAGAGTTCTCCCTTTGCAGTGCTACTGCCTCTCCCTTCCCGGGACAACCCTCTTCAATCTCTCTCACGTCCTTCTCCTTGTTACAGATATTTTAAAAAGTGGCTGAAAAATTGGATGACAGAGGATTAATTGGTACTTTCCCTGCCAAATTGGTACAGAAGAGTGTACGATTATATGATTATTGCTTTAGCCAGAACTTTGGGGAAAGGGCACCAGTGTATAGATATCAGAAATTACAGGGTCTTCTCTGTGCCTGCATCATGTAAAAATGTGTGAGAGAGAGCCCAGTGAAGTAAAGGTCTCAAGTGCAAGAGAATCCTTGGTATGAAAGGAGAAAAGAAAGCTTGCAGTTGAACCTGGGCTGGGAGCAACTGGGCTTGGGAGTCCAGTCTGTGTTAACCCCTCCACTGAGTTGTGGTAGCTACTGAAACATCTTTCAGCTTCTGTAAATGACGTTACCTAACTACAGGTGGTTTTTTTTGGGTTTTTTTTTACTAACTCTGTACTGCTGGACATGTTTTATGGAAGAAGGGATAATAAAATAAATCCCATTATCCCCCCTTCCATAAAATGAGACCACATAATTACAATACAACAAACATATTAAAATGCATTTAAAATAATTTAAAATATCCATAACTGAAGCAAGTCATCTTTGGGCAGTCATTGGGGCAGTCCATATCAGCAGGGCTGGATCGATCAATCAGGGAAGGCCTGTTGGAAGAGATCTGTCTTGATGGCCTTTTTAAAGCCGTCAAGATTGGTGATATGTCGGATCTCTTCCAGCAGGCCATTCCATAATTTAGTAGCGGCAGATGAAAAGGCCCTCTGGTTAACCTCAGCCAGCCTAGTCTTTGTTGACTGCAGTAAGTTTTTCCCATAGGACCTAAGTGTGCGGGGTGGATTATATGGAAGGAGGCACTCCCGCTAGTAATCTGGACCCAAGCCATGAAGGTCTTTAAAAGTTATTACCAACACCTTGTACTGTGTCTGGAAACTAATAGGCAGCCAGTGAAGAGATTTTAAAATCTGTGTTATATGGTCACCTGTAGATTTTCTGGTGTCTAATCTGGCTGCCATATTTTGTACTAATTGAAGTTTCCGAACTAGGCACAAGGGCAGCCCCATGTAGAGCACATTAAAGTCAAGTCGTGAGGCAGGTACTACCGTTTCCAGGTCCCCTGGCTCCAGGAAGGCTTGCAGCTGGCATATCAGCCGAAGCTGATAACAAGCACTCCTGGCCATCGCATCTATCAGGGTTGACATCTGAAGGGACAAATCCAGGAGCATTCCTAAACTGTGAACACAGTCCTTTAGGGGACATGTGACTGCATCTAGGACCAGCTGATATCTCCACACCTGGATTAGGGGTCCCTATAACGAGTACCTCCGTCTTATCTGGATTCAGTTTTAGTCTGTTTTTCCTCATCCAGTCCATTACCACTTTAAGACATTCATTCATTCAGAGGAGAGATGCCATCCTTAGTTACTGCTGCAGTCTGAAGCATGGAGAAATTATCTGGGTCATCAGCATAGTGATAACACCCTGCCCCATGTCTCAGGCATGCTCAGTAAGGGATTCTGGAGGCAGCTGGTATTTGCCTTGCCTATTGTGAACAGGCTCACAAGCTACAGAGATATTAGTTAGGGTAGAAACCCATTCTTTCCCAGCTCAAGCTATATTCCATTGTTTATTGCAAACACACTGCTGCAACCTGGCAATGATAGTCTGTGTTTTTTTAGTCCTCCATCATTCTCCTAGTACTAAGGCTGCTAAAAACGTCCAGTTAGACAAAGGATGAGGAGGAATATAGGTGCTGGGCAGGCATAAAAAGACTTTATAAAATGGAGCTTCTTTGCCAGAGATTTTGTTATTCTTTCAAGATACAGCAACCTGTAAGGCAGATTTAAACAGATGAGAAAATTTATATCTATGATTAGGGTCTGAGTCTTGTAGAAATGTTGACTGCCACCACAAATATATTTTGCTTACAAAGCTGAGAATAAAAATCCAAGTCATATAAACAGAGGGAAAGACAAGGATCCACTGTACCTTGTTAAATCTAAATAGATCAGATCCTTCAGCTTGCTGAATGATGAGGGATACAGCGAATACAGGAAATTAAAGCTGAAATCAAGGATTTTGGTTGTTAAAGGTAGTTGATCTGGAATCTTGGTCAGTTCTAAACCTTCACAGCTGTAGCTTCTGTCAGCAATAAGCTATGAAGAACAGAGATTACACATGTTATGCACATAGATTAATGTATACAAACATATCTGCTGACACAATGCATTCTATAGTGCAGTGTGTTTAATGAAAGCACTGTTACTCTAAACCCTACCTAGTGATCCAGCATGGAGGTCAGGAGACTGGAAAATGTGATATTGTTCCATCTGTAAATCTGATTTGTTCTGTCATGACAGTATTCTATGTAGGAATCTGACATAGACTATTCTTTGCTTCTCGGAGTTTGAAGAAAATATAATTGTTACACAACAAGATGCATTGTTAGAGGCACTTTGTCTCCTTCTTTTGAAGCTTTGTTCTGACTCACTCTTATGAACTAAAGCAAGACTGTGATTTCTTTCTTATGCTTAGTTATTGCCCACCTGTATTAGCCAACATTTTATTGAAGTTAACTAGTGGCATGACAAGCACCTGGGCATAACCATCCCATGTGCTGCAGGCCAAGCGTGGCCCAAATGGGCAGCCATTTGCTGTTTGCTACCATGCACAGAAGTCACAGTTAGGAGAGTTCATAGGCCAAATGAATGACATTTGTTTTGCTACAGTTGGCAATCCTTAGCTTCTCTGAAACACTGCTAATTAGCTTGTTTTGACACCATGCCCAAAATTACATTGTGTAGAATTCAACATGAAACACTAATTCCACATACAGATGCTAGAACAAATGGGCTTCTTTAAATACACCAGAGACCTTTACATTTGTGTGGCAGCTTAAAAATAATGGGGAACACAACTACTAC
This sequence comes from Sceloporus undulatus, assembly GCF_019175285.1. Classification (NCBI taxonomy): domain Eukaryota; kingdom Metazoa; phylum Chordata; class Lepidosauria; order Squamata; family Phrynosomatidae; genus Sceloporus; species Sceloporus undulatus. Next base: position 294,210,889 of record NC_056523.1, on the reverse strand, counting down.
CAGACAAGGAACAGGCCCTACTGTCTGTTTGGTCAAGTGTCTCTCCTCTGTGGACTGCTGCCTGAAGCACATATTCCCTTCAGGATCTGGCCTCCTCAGGTACTAAGCCAGATCACCATCTATCCTCTTCTGGGAAAGAAATGAGCTGCCTGCCTGAGGCAGGTCGAGGTAGCAAAGAAATCAAACTGCTCTGCCATCATTGTATTTGCAGAGCATCATCCAGCAAAATGGTCTTGAGTGACCAAAGCTGTCTTCTCACTCTGTTACATAAGATCAGAACATGTGCCACTCAAAAGAAGAAGAAGAAAGCCTGCTGTGAAGAATTTGCACTACACTTTGCAGACATTGGTGGTTGTTGTTTTTTATCTGCTTTGATTTGGATGCTGCAGTTTTGGGCTGGATAAAGTGTGGCCCATGAACTCCATGCAGCCCCTGGGGTAATTAAAAAAAATCAAAGAGCTTTTTAATGCCCCCCAAACCTTCTAGGACATGTGGGAGGCATTTTTGCCACATATTTGGGAGCCCTGGAACATCTTAAACTCTAGACAGGCCTTTTTTAAAAACATGAAGTGAACAGGAAGTTGCTTCTAGTCTCTTGTTAAAAAATAGCAAGTATGTTTATAGCAAGTACATTTCTATACCGCTTATCAGTGCACTTAAGCACTCCCTAAGTGGTTTACAATGGAGTTTATCAGACAAGGGAAATTAGAAGTATAATCCAATGGCAATCTGAATGCAATCATGGGGAATAATGTTATTGCGTGATAACCCACTACATACAAATTTGGGCAAAGGGAAGTCAGTCCGAGCGCAATCACGGGGTTTCATGTTATTGCGTGATAGACTGCCACACGCAAATAGGGCAATGGCATGCTATTTTTGGGCAATGGGGAGCCAGTTCAAATGCAATGAGCATTCATGTAATTTTGCTAAACTAGCAAATTCACATGAATGCGTTCTGACCCCACTTTCTTTTCATTCGAAATTAAGAGAAATTCCTCACATATGATAAACTCCAATATGTAAGATAATTTCCCTGAACAAGCTGGAAACTCATCGACCCCAGAAGGATGCCAGGCTGACTCAATCCTGAGCCCCTGGCTGGTATTGAACACAACCTGGCTACAGTACAGGCATTTAACTACTGTGCCACCAGGGTCTCTCTGCGGCCCCAAAATGCTGCAAAGTCAAAGAGCATTTGGGAGCAAACCAGATCTGGCCCATCCAAAGGCTACAGCATGGTTGATGCAGCCCTGAGCCTCCCATAGTTGTCCATCCCTGCTGTAGTTGCCACAAGTCCAGTGGATGCAACCTTGGCTCTTGTTTGTCCTGCATTACTGGATACATTTCAGTTTCTGTATTCAAAGCATATGGACAGGATCCTTGGAAAGGTGAGAGCCACCACATCATTCTAGAGAACCCCATCATTCTAGAGAATTACTAGGCAATGTCCTATATTCTTTGCTTGGGCAAAGTACTAGAGCGTGTGGCAGCCTCCGAGCCCCAGGGGTTCCTGGATGAGATCCATTTTCTAGCTCCATTTCTCTTTGGCTTCAGGCCTGATTATGGGCTTTGGTTGATGGCCTACAAAGAGAACTGGACAGAAGAAATGTCTCCTTTATGGTTCTGCTGGACCTCTCAGTAGCTTTCAGTACCATCAGTGTGCTGTCCTTCTGTCCCACCCATGCTGGGCTCCCATGCTGTTTAACATATATGTGAACCCACTGGGAGAGATCACCCAGAGTTTTGAAGTTCAGCCCAACCTAAATTAAAGATTAACCAGGATTCTCTCTGTCAAATTGGGATGGCTGGAGGATATGTTTCTGCTGTCAGTACTAGATTTGCACATGAGTGGACAAACTGAAATGTAATCCAGACAAAGCAGAGCTGAAAACAGACCAGGGAATAAGTTTTCAGCCTGTACTGAATAAAATTACACTTTACCTAAAATCTGACATTTGCAGCTTTAGTGCAATCCTGGGCTCAGCCCTGAACCTGAATGTCAAAGTCAGTGTATTGATTGTGGCTAGAAGTGCATTCACATAGCTAAATCAGTACACCAACTGTGTCCATTCCTAGAAATGTCATGTATGGTTATAGTCTCACACACCTATTATGTCTTGCTTGGATTATACAAGCCTGCAATGAAAAAAAACATTTTTTTCAATATTGTAGCTGTTTTTGATGTATTTTGGGGAGCTAAATTTAAAGAAAACACAATAAAAATGTCATACCACAGACATAGTTCTTTCACAAATTCAATATTTTTATCAATTCAGTTGTTACTCAGCTTTGATTAAGTGTGGACACTGATGTTCCAGTGCAATTTCTTTTAGTGCTTTTGAATTGATTTTTTGTGTTTCATATCAGTGACTTAAGGTGGCTTGAATATCTGTTAGCAGACTTTAACCCCTTTCTTACTCTTTGCATAATTCTTTTACAGGATTATTTCATTCAGTCACAGTATAACTTGGAAACGTCAAAACAAGTTGTGGGGGGAAACAGTATATGATGGAGCAAATCTGAGGTCATTTTTGGATTCATAATGCCAAATTCCTACAAAACTAGCACACAGTTTTTCCCCCAAAGAGTTTTGATGACCCTCAGCTTTGCAGGTCCGTATTAGTACTCTTGGGATTGCCTTTGGTCCAAAATGTTATGGCCAAATGGATGATGAGGGATGGTTGTATAGGATATGTAACTCCCTTGTTGCAACAGTTATACTGGGTACTGATTCTTTTCTGGGTGGAATTCAAAATACCTATAAAGCCCCATATAGCCTGATTCTAGACTAACTGACAGTCTATGTATACAGTCCTGCCTGAGTTTTGAGACCTTTGCTGGAGGGTTTTCTCTCAGTCCCCTCACTGTCATAGGTGTGAATGGAGAGGACACAGAAGAGATTCTTCTTGGTAACTGCCTCAGGTTGTGGTATTCCTCCCATGGAAGGCTATGTTGGTACCTTTCTGCTCTCTTTTTACTGACTAGCAAAGATCTTTTAATTTAGACAGGCCTTTAGCTGTTGTTTGTTTGTGACAGAAGGTTCTTTTAATGGGGTGTACTGAGCTCTTATCAGAGCTTGTTTGAGTTCCAAATAATGTCTCCCGCCAATATCTTAGGAACTATGGTGCGTTACAGACGGCCCAGAAGGTTCCTGGATGCACGGTTCCCAGACGCAGCAAAGAAGGAGTGCGAAAATCGCGCTCCTTCCTCGGCCCTGGAAGAGACGCCGCAAGGCGCTAGTCGCGCACTCGCAGCATCACTTCTGCTGCGTGACGTGCAGACGCAGAGTGTCTGCTACGTCAAAATGGCAGCGGCCGTGTGGAACGGCCGCCACCATTTTGACGGAGTCATTACACGCGAGGGCAAGGCGCGTCAGGAAGCGCCGCCCCTCGCGCATAATGATGGCGCGATGACAGCGCCTCATGGGCCTGTCTGTAACGTGCCTATATTTATCTTCTGGAAGTGTGGGAAGGAAGATGGAAAGGGAATCTGACATATTGGCTTTCTGATACTCAATGAAAATTATCTACAGTTTATATGCTATTATTCCTCTTAATCAAAGACCAATTTAGAAACATCAGCTAAAGCTGAGAAGGGAAATGGACATGAACAGAAAGAACATCCATTATACATATATATCCTTTATATAGATTTGGAACAATGACTAAGGAAGGTCAAAGATGAAAGTACAAAAGCAGGCTTAATGCTGAACATAAAGAAAACTAAAATAATGACCACAGAAGAAGAATGCTTCTGTGTCAATTGCCTTCTACGCCATTTTTTTTTCATGCAGGGCACAGATCACAGTTTGGTTGCGCAATACAACCTGTCAAGTATCCCTTATCCAAAACGCTTGGGAACAGAAGTGTTTCAGAATTGGGATTTTTTTAAATTTTAGAATACAAGTAGCGTACGTACCTGTACTGTATTTATGAGGCTGCAGAGGTGAGAGACACAAGGCTGGAGAGAGACAAGAGGATCTATGAAATGACAGGAATCCAAATGTACTACTTGGCACAAATCTACATCTCCCATCATTTCACAGATTGTCACATCTCTAGCCACATCTCTCTCCAGTCACGCAAATACAGTACAGGTTCATACTATGCTACTTGTATTTCAAAATCCAAATCCAAAACATTTCAAAATCAAAGCCTTGAAGAGTCATACTGATGTTCAAAAAGGTTTGAGTTTTGGAGGCTTTTGGATTTTGGATTTCCAGGTTAGGGATGCTCAACCTGTACTACTTTCTCAATTCTACAATATTAAATTGCCAAGTGCCAATGTAAGGCCATTGAAAATAGTCCAGTGAAAACTGAGATTTATGCATATATATTGGCCTTCTTTAACTGCACAATAACATGTAAAATAAGTTGATATTTAAAGACAAGGCTATTAATACAGTGAAAAGGAGGGATTGCAGGTGGAAGGGTTTGTATCATTTTTAGAATGTGGCCAGAAGAAAAATAGAGCTAATATTTAATGAAGTGAGAAAAACAAAATTGTGTACACGAATAATGTATTGCATCTCTCACTCCTCTGTTTTTCTTTAGATTTCTTCTAAAGTTGCAATTTTGGTTAATCCTTTAAATTTTGAAATGCATCAATCATACCCTCTATTTACACTTTACACAAAACCAGAAGGCAATGGCTTGATACACTGAAAAGCAGAAAGAATTGTTTAGCTGTTAAGTGTAAATGTGAATAGTCTCTGATATGGCTATAAAGGACCTCTGTGCTTATGCATCAAGCATGTGAAGGGAAAAACATCACCCCAAGGTCTAGTTCTGCCAAAATTAGGTGCATTTAAACTGCTTATAAAGGAAAGCACCTGTTCAGAAGCAACGGCTACACACAGATTAAAGGCACCAGTGGTCTGTTTCATTACAACCCTCTCTGGATCCTGCAAACGCCTATCAAAACCTTGTCCTCTACAGTCCAATACACCTAGCAAAATGTTGTGTGCAATACATGAAAGATAGCTCTACTGTTATCACTACTTCTTTCTGTGTATTGTTTGGGTTTTTTAAAAATAATTTTTATTAGTTTACTTCTAACTCAAGATACCACACCAAATGATAAATATAATATATGACAACATATAACAAAAAGATTGTACTCAAAAGAGACACTCTCAAAGAGAAAGTCATTTTTCCAGCCCTGTATAAATATACAGTCAACCCTCCATATCCATGGATTTATTTTTATCCACGGATTTAAGCATCCGTGGTTTGAAAATATTTAGAAATATATAAATTTCAAAAAGCAATAATTTTCCCATTTTCTATAAGGGATACCATTTTACACTATAGTACTATGGTACTACATTCCCATTTTACTATGCTGTTGTATTTAATGGGGACGTGAGCATTCACGGATTTGTGTATCCAAGGAACTAAACCCCAATGGATACCAATGTCCCACTGTTTTTTTTTCTTCTTTCTTTCCCAATGAATGTTCCTGAATCTACATTTTCCTAAATGTAAAGGATCAAGGATTATTTTCAGTGTTTATGCTGAAACCACTGTGGTCTTGGAATGTCAGATGTATTGTTTAAAAGAGCAATGAATCATAGAATCATAGAGTTGGAAAGATCTCCAGCTAAATTAGTTCTTCATGCCTCTTATCATTCCTGCTGTCCTTCTCTGAAGCTGATCCAACCTGTCTATATTCTTAAAATGAGGCATCCAGAAATGAACATAGTACTCCAGATAAGGACTGACCAGAGCAAAATATAATGGAACTGTTACTTCCCTTAATTTGGAAACTGTGCCTCTATTAAAGCAGGCTAAAATATCACTTGCCTTCTTTGCTGCAGCATCACTGCTGGCTCATGTTCAATTTATGACCCCAAGGTCCTTTTTACATGTAATATTGCTGAGCCAAGTATCTCCCATCTTATACCTGTGCATTTGGTTTCTGTGGCCTAATTGGAGAATTTTGCATTTGTCTCTAATGAATTGCATTTTATAATTTCCCCCCCAGTTTTCTAGTTTTTCAAGGCCCTTTTTGATTCTCTTCCTTTCTTCCAATGTATTAGTATTCTCTCATTTTCAATCTTGATAAAGATTCCCTCAATCTCACATTCTAAATCAGTGGTTCCCAACCTGTTCTCCAAGGAGCCCTTAGGGCTCCGTGTGCACTTCCCAGGAGCTCCATAGTCGCTCCAGGAAAATGAAAGAAATAAAAATGTTAAAAAATTAAAGAATAAAAAAAAGTTGCATTACTCCTAAATACAATTAACTTGTAAGACATAGGATAGGCCTCTTAGGGGCTCCACCATAGAAACTGATTCTAAAAAGGGCTTCATGAGTAAAAAAGGTTGGGAACCCCTAATCTAAATAATTGGCCCCAGGACAAAACCCCAAGGCTTATGCATGTTTACTATTGGAAGTAAAATTCACTATGCATAAATAGTTCTTGCTGCCTAGTCATTTATCTGGGGTTGTAGACCATGATTTTAATGCTACACACACTTACCCAAGAGTGCATGCCATTGAAATCAACGGCCAGGATCCAATGCGGGTACTTCTGCTGAGGGAACTGTTTCCACCAGTGGAACCAAGAGGGGCCAATACTCCTGACCCTACTGTATGGGTGACAAGAGGGTAAGAATGCCCTACCACACTAGCCATCAATAATAAATAATAATAATAAATTTTATATCTCCCGCTTCTTCCTTCAGATCGAAGCGGGATTACAACAGTAAAAACATCATAAAATACATATAAAATACATCAATCAAAAATAAAAAGGGGAAGAGATGTTACAGTATTGCTCACAGTTGTAAGAATCGAGTCATCATATTCAGATGTTCAAAATCAGATTAGAAGAGATCCGTTGGATAGGCCCGCCAGAAGACATATGTCTTCAATGCCCTTTTGAAGGCTTCCAAAGAAGGTATCAGACGGATCTCTTCTGGTAAGTTGTTCCAAAGTCTAGGGGCCATTGCAGAAAACGTTTTACAAGAGGTGGTTTTCAACCTGGTTTTGGGGTGTTCTAAACAAGAGGATACCAGTGCATGTACTATTGTTTCAAGGTCCCCCCTGAGCCAGGTAGGGATGCAGTTGGCTATCTCCTCCACCTGGGATGTCAACTGTAGAGATGAGTCCAGGAGTACTCCCAAACTGCGAACTTCATTCTTCAGGGGAAGTGTGACCCCGTCAAGGATGGGTTGGGAAATCTCCTTCCCTGGACCAGGGGCACCTATCACAAGCACCTCCATTTTCTCTGGAATCAGCTTGAGTTTGTTTTCCCTCATCAAACACTAGTGTGACACAGAATCCAGACCAATGGTGGTCCCCTCTGTGTAGACATGTGTAGGACTGTCCTTAAAATCCAGGTGAAACCAAAGGCACAACTTCATTGTGCTGACTTAATAACAATGGGACTTCATCATAACCAGTGTTAGCAGGACTGGGGCAAGATGTACTGTACTTTCAGAAGAGGGGGGGCAGAGAATGAGAGAGAATGAGAGAGAAACGGAGAGAGAGAGAGAGAGAGAACAATTTCCCCAACCATAGCCAATTTTAGTGAATGTGTTCAAAAGTTACAATGTTATTCCTGGCATTTTTCTGTCCCGTCTACAGCACCTCTCTTAGCCTTTAAGCAACCTGGTGTTAGCATGCAAGTATTCACTGCTCCAAATTAATTATTGATTCTGTCTCGAAAATGCTTTAGCCTCAATAGAGAGACAAATAAGTTATCACTCACCTCAGTGCACATCTTATCTACTGGCTTGGTTGGTTCACAGCGAACACCTAAAAGCACTATCAAAACCCACCAGGACGTGCAGGAGGCCATTAGGGAGCTTTATCAGATTCTCCACACAGATGAGTTTCAGTAATGGAAGTAGAATGAAAAATAATTTTCTAGAACAAGTTTCAAAAAGCTTTGTTAAACTGGAGAACTGACTGCAACAAAGAGCAGCGACAGATAAAGAGTCATTTCCGCTTGAAGCTAAGTGACTTTTGTGCAGCTACCTTTTTCAGTTCCTCTTCTTTGCTCTCCTCATCAATCCCTGCACCACCACCACCCTTGCTGCATTCTGTGTTGGAAGGAAAGTGCAGGACTTTGTGAGAAAACTTGTTGCTTTCTGTGGCTCCCTTGTGGCTTTCACAGGCTGATGATGAGCCATCCATGGAACATGTTTTTTTTAATTAGAGGGGGAATCCATGCTAAACAAATGTGGTCCCACTGACTACTAAGAGTGTACCATTGGACTGGAACATCATTCCAATGGGTTTTGGAATTGATATTGTGCACGAACCATACACAAGGACAAAGGGGGAGAGGGAATATTGATATTTTCAGAGGAAACAAGATTTAGAGAATGCTAAAAAAAATTAAAGAGAGGTGCATAAATGGGAAACCCTCCCCCTAAACAGCCCTTTCAGGATTGAGACTGCCATAAAATGATGACTAATGGGCTCTCTGTGTGTGTCCATGTGTATGTGTTGGAAAACAATGTGGGAGTGGGAATAGAATGGACTATTGGGGAAGAAAACATAAATAATGACCACAGAGGATCTACATAAATTTCACCTAGGAATTGATCACACAGGAGGGAAGTGCCCAAATCCCATGGATAAATGGGGGTTAAATCCAGGAATATACTGCAAAAGCAGGATTGTTTTCAGACAATGCCCCCCGACATTGCCATTATCCCAGACTTAACCCATGAATTAAAGTGCATGTTTTGTCCGCTTTTGTTCACTTTTTACTTTTGGAAAAATCCTGAAAGTAATACGAGGTGCATTTTAGCCACTTTAATCAAGGGTTAAGTCTGGATTAATGGCAACTTTGGGAACGTCAGCTGAAAACAATCCCATTTTTGCAGGATATTCCCAGATTTAATCCCTGTTTATTCACTGGATTTGGGCACTTTGCCTCCCATATGATAAACTCCGTAGACAATTAGGAAATTGAAATACAGTGGGCTCTTGATATCTGCTGGAGTTTGTTTCCAGGGTGCCTGTAGATACTAAAATCATGGATGTTCAAATCCTGTATACAGTGAGGTGGTAAAATGGTGTCCTTTATTTAAAATGTTTGCTTTTGAAATTTTTAATATTTTCAAGCTGTGGGTGGTTGAATCCATGGATGCAGAATTTGTGGATATTGAGGTTTCACTGAAACAATTTAATCATTAAATGCCTGTTTGAATAGAAATGTCTTTGCCTGCCAGTGAAGGGAGAGCCTTATGTGGGGGCCACCTGATGTGGAAGGGGATTCTACAGGCTGGGAGCACCCACTGAGAAGGCTCTCTCCCATGTCCTGATGCACACCCAGATGGTTTTTCCATGTTCAGAGTCCCATGTTCTTGTCTGCAAACAGTACTTGGCCATTCTACAGCTGAACACACTGTCTGGATTTAAAAGAGCATTAAAGATCAGTCTTTTCTGGCAGGTTTATCCAGATGATTTTTAAATTGTGAATTTTACATGATGAATTTTAAATGTGGATGGTTTTAATATGTGCACATCTTATTTGTGCTTTTAAATTGATGTGTGTTTCAAGTGATGTCTTTTTAACTGATGTTTTTTGTTAATTGTTGTTGTTTCCTGCCTTGAAAGGGGAGAGGTGGGCAAGAAATAATAACAATAACAACAACAATACCTCAAGCTGGCAGTCCATTGTGAGATAATATATTCCCAAATTTCACATCTCTTATTGAATGTTTAAATAATCTCAGATATTAATTTTATGCAAGGTGGTGCTGAGATAGTGGCTCACAGCCTTAGGTTTAGGGATACCAACAGCAATGCCTAAAACACAGTCTGTAATCTCACTCTACTGTTTTGACCAAATCCTGTAGCAGCTGCTGTAAATCAGATATTTTTCTCTGTTGCTGTAATGGTGGTAAGATTCAGAGATATATCCAACCAATAATTTAAGTCATGGGTAGGCAACTTTGGTGCATGAAATCCTAACCGCAGCCCTCATTGTGGTTCACTTTGGGCTCAGGAATGTCTGGAAACACAAAGATGCGTTGGAAACAAAAGAACAAGAAAATGGACATAAACACAGGAAAACAAAACAAAAATGGAAGCAGCTGGATGTCTACTTTCATTTTGTACTTGTTCGGGTAAAATGCTTTTGCATCAAGGAGCATTATCATGAAGGAGTGAGACAATTTGCACCAACCTAATTCTTCCACTGCTAGCAGAGGGACAGCAGCATTCTGATCATCTTCTTGTCTCACTCAGTTTAATAAGACTGTCTGTGTTTAAAGACATCTTGCCTAGAGCTTGGTCATGTTCCTTAATCTAGTATCTCCCTTTTCAGACCTGTACACCCACAAAAGAAAAACCAACCTTTCATGTCCATGCTGCACTCATCATCTCAGGCAGCATTTGAGCTTTCCATGGGTCGCCTAATTTCTTTTTAACTGCATTAACCCTTAATCCAGAATTTGTTGTTTTCTGCCCTCTCCTTGTAGCAAGGACATCTTCTAATTTCATTCCATTCCATGATAAAATAAAGTGATTTTTATCAGGGCTCTATTATCCCATTTTATGCCTGTCCTGGTGCTTTCTGTTGCCTACTTCGTTCACCCATTTAATTACTGGAAGGAATGAGATCGCCAAACCTTGCCTTGCTTCAGTCCCTAAATCAGACAATTTGCCTAAGTGCTTATCTAATCCTGCTGGGCATAGTCTTAGATCATAAAAAGAAAAAGAAGATATTATTGCATAGAGTGTCTGCTTCATCCAATGCATCACTGGTTTTTCTCTAGGACTGCTTTCAAATGTTTTTGTCAAAAATCAATAGGTTTTATTAAAATAGGATTTGGTCGAGTAATGCTGTTCTCTCTCACTCTGTCTCTCAATCTCTCTCTCAGCAATCAATGAAACAAGTATTTGTTGATAGTCTGATCTGGCCAGGTGCAAATTCTAGCTGCTTTTCAATAACAGTCAGCCTCTCCTTCTATTCAGTGAGGCAGCAGTTAATGATTTGCCTTTAACTGTGGCACCAGCTGCAAAGTGGTAAGGATGGGTGCCCAGGATTTAAAGCAACCTCATGCACAAAAAGCAAACTTTCTCCTCCAGCACCACTTGCCCTGAGATTTCTCTCCTTGTTTGGAGACATCAGGGAGATATAGCAGTTCACTGAGACATCAGCCAGCACCCTGAAGTCTGGCAACAGTACATCTAGTTGGTGTTTGTTAAATAAGCTTTGTTTTAAACAAGAAGGCAAACAAACAAACATTACCATCCCATTATTCCAGTAGAAGAGAAATTGGGCCATTACTGACTTGGTGTATTTGTGCAGTCTTTCACTACTTCTCTTCTGATAAGCATTGTAATGTTTCTGGAACATGTGAAACCCTCCTGCTTAGTGGCTGTTGTAATAAATAACTGACACTAGGCCAAGAATCAGGTTCTGCTTTGTGATCGTTTCAAGAAGTCCCTTACAGCCTCTCTGTAATAGCTTATAGCTGGGAGGTTGCTGGTTTGATCCCTAATGTGATGATGGCCTGATGGCAACTATTACCGAGAGATTTTATGGGTTTGGGGTAGAGGATGTGGTTAAATGAAGCTGAAATGCAAAGCAGACAGAGAGAGCCTTCTGTCACATGAGTACCAGATGAATCTGCCCATCCACATCAAGGTCAGTTGGCCCCATATGAACATGTTCTCCAGACCAGAGATGGGCTCTTAAATACACACACTTTTAGAAATACTACAGGCTTGTTTGTTATTGATCTGCCCTCCCACCAGGCATTTGGCAACTGAAGTCTGGTGCAATGACAATGGATGGGACTTCTGAGTATCTAAAGTACTGAACAAATAACAGCCCCACTAATTCAATCAATTGAGTTTCAAGCAATCAAGTCACCATCTGGACAAAATCTAACTCATTGCCCAAGAAGATAAAGACATCTGGACTTTCTGAATGCCAAGGACATGCATGCTTAGTCCCAAAGGCTATAGGCTGTAGCCAGACTCACACAGACAGGTTTTCTTAATTATGCTGAAATAATCTCACACTGCTAGTGCCAGGCACTCCCTGCTTTGGGAGGTTAGAAGGATCACATCTCATGCAAGAGAGCTGAAGGAGGGGATATCTTCCATTTTGTGTGGCGGGGGCCAAAACCAGTATCTGTGGGGAAGCCAAAGGACATGGTCAGATAGGTCTATAAATTGAGTCATGTTTAAATTATCTATTGAAATCTTACTGTTTTGCTGAAAATGTGTTTTCTATTGAAACAATCACTGTGGATAAAGGCAGGATGAATTCACTCTGCTTCATGCAACAATTCTAGTGGGCCTTTCTCTTTCAGTACTCCAGGGGTTGTAACAGATGCTCAGATTCAAGCCAATTTAACTTTCACTAAGGAGTGTTTTCTCTTTGTGATTTTTCTGTGTAAGGTAGGACATTAAGAACACAAACAGTATCAAATATTTCCTGCTATGACTTTGCATTGTTCCTTCTCACCAAACCATGGGCTGCTGCTATAGGACCAGTTGGGGGTTTAAGAAAGGGAGAAGGAAGCAGAGATGAACATAAATACGGTGGGCCCTTGATATTCACTGGGGTTTGGTTCCAGGAGCCCCCGTGAATAACAAAATCTGTGGATGCTCAAGACACATTAAATACAATGACATAGTAAATAGAATTTATATATTTCATGGAATTTATATATTTTAAAAATATTTTCAAGCTGTGAATGCTTAAATCCATGGATAAGGAGGGCCAACTGTAGAGACTAAACCAAGAGAAGAGAAAGTTCGGGGTGTGTGCAGTCCCAAAGACCATTTTTGAGGTTCCCAAGGGCATCCCAGGCCACTCAATTTACTCCCCCCCCCCCCCCAAGAAATCATGTTTTTGCTCCACTGGGATGGTTTTCTTCCTGATTTAAAGGCACAACATAATTATCTCCAACTTAGCCTGGGAGTGTTGGGAACATTTCAACTTTAAAACATTTTTTAAATTTAGGGGTATGGTCTTTTCAGGTCCCACAGGGATCAAATGCATTCCTTCCCATATAAATATCTTGGAACTCCAAGACCTGAAGATATTTAAATATATATATTTGATGTTAATCTGACCTGGGTGACCAGAAGTTAATAGAAATTGAAAGGTGATCCCAGGCAGAACCCAGAATTAGCTGACTAGAAGCAAAGACCCTCACTTCCTCAGTCTATGAGAATCATGCCCTTTTCACTCTGAGCTGTTGTAACAAAGGCTAGCCTACTGTGATTAAGTAACTGCAACTTCTCACTTCTGCAAATGTTTCTCCTGTAAGGTCTTGGTGGCTCTTCACATTGGTGCTTCATGTCTCTCTTTCTTCCTCCCTGTCCCTTCTCTTTATTTTGTGTGTGTAGAGAGAAAGGTCTCTCTGGGTATGATGAATGCTAGCTCTTTTTCAAAATAAAATGTGTACATTTTAATTGTAATGTAAGGTTTGTATCATAAAAATATGTGGATTGCAATTCAGACTTTCCAAAAGTTCCCTTTTTTGAAACACAGCTTCTAGAATCTGAAAGAAGTTTGGAGGATTCTGAGAGTTATAGCAGTAAAATATAAAAATAAAAATGGGGTGGGGAGATAACAAACAGAAGTGACCTAGGCCTGATCTAGACAGGCCTAAAGTGCGCCCTCGTCACATGCCTCACCCCTAGTACGTGACGAGGGCATCAAAATGGCAGCGCCCTGTAAACATGGATGCCACCATTTTGACGTGATGGACTCCTAGCATCCACACATCTCGGCATCATTGTGATGCCACAAGTGCACCATTGGCACACTGCGGCATCACAATGGCGCCGCAGAAAGAACCCGCTTTTTATGTGTTCTTTTTGCTGCATGAAGGAGCCGTGCAGTTTGTCCGCTACAGCTCCCTCATGCAGCAAAACAAGGCGTGGATAGACTGCCCTTTTTAGGCGGTCTGTATCCCACCACAGTCAGTTTACACAATTACTGCTTCCATTCCATCCAACTGTCCCAATCTGATAAGGGCAATCCTGAGTAATCCTTTGTCATCCAACTTTCTCAGTTGCTTTTATAACGCCCCAGTTTCTAATCTCTTCTTTCCACTTTCTCTCTTTGTCTTTGGCTTACTTTCATTGCTGAAAAGTGAATTCAAAATACACAAAGTATTTTTTACTCACTTACCTCAGCAAAGGGAAAGGAGAGGAGAGGCCAGAACCTTGTGCTTCCCAGCAGACTCAGGCAAAAGCAAACCGCTGCAGTCTTTCCTGGCTTGTGTGATCTTCTTCATCAATAACTTTTGCTACCTTGAACACACTAATGTTCCTTGGCCATAGGTGACTCAGTTTTCAGTTCTGAAATTTTGGAAGGTATTTCTCTTGGAGGCCTTCAGGAGCAGGAATGTGAGTTTTAGCCCTGGTCCCCAAACAATTTTTCATAGAAGGACGCCAAAGGCTCTCTAGGAGACCACTGGCTGCAGAAAGGTCTTGCGACACACCTGTAGCTCACAGTCTATACTTTGGCCACCGGTCCTTTGGTTAGTGCAGAAAAGTGGCATACATTAGGAAAAAACTGTGGGAAAATGTGTAACTCAGACAAAACATATGGCTTTCAGTTGAGGATGAAAGCACAAAATCTTGCAGTCCAGTATGAAAGAGAATGGAAAGGAAATGCAAGGGAGATTTGAAGCAACACAACAAAAT
>NC_056523.1:294166095-294196237 GCF_019175285.1 Sceloporus undulatus | reverse complement strand
TTGGCCTCAGAGGGAGCGATCAGGCAGACCCAGCAACATCGGGGACTGCCTAAAGGAAGAGGCTCCTCCCTCTTTCAACTGTCATCTTGGCCTCAGAGGGAGCGATCAGGCAGACCCAGCAACATCGGGGACTGCCTAAAGGAAGAGGCTCCTCCCTCTTTCAACTGTCATCTTGGCCTCAGAGGGAGCGATCAGGCAGACCCAGCAACATCAGGGACAGCCTGAAGGACAAGACTTCTCCCTCCTTTAACTGTCACCTTGTATTGTATTGCAATTTTTACTGTACACCACTATGATCATTGCGGAATAGCGGTCTATAAATAAAACATATTATTATTAAAATTGAAACTGATAGATGCTTGTTTCCCTATTTAGAACATAACTTGAAGATCTAAAGAGGAATATTTAGGAGGAACAGAGCTTATAAAAAGTGACTTAAAAAAGTTACAGTAGCTATGTTGGCTAAGTGATTATTGGAAGCATAGCACAAAATGAGAGACAGAGTGGTGTAATGGTTTGAGTGTTGGACTATGACTCTAGAGATCAGGGTTTGAGTCCTTGCTCAGTCATGGAAACCCACTGGATGACCCTGGGCAGGTCACACTCTCTCAGCCTCAGAATAGCCCATGACAGATTTGCCTTAGGGTGGCCATAAGTCAGAAACAACAAGAAGGTGCACAACAACAACCACAATATAGTCCAAAATGGCTCCATGTTCTGGGCAGGAGACAATCCTTAGGTACCCTGTCGTTGAAGGGTCACCCCTTAGAACTGGGCCCCAAATGGGGTGGCAGGCAATGAAGATGAGAAAGTGTCATTCCCTCCAACATTTCACAGATGAAAAATGGGACATATATGGCTGAGCAACAGTGGACTCTGGGCACATCCAAACTGACAGAAAAGTCCCAGATTTTGTTTTGTTTCTTCCAATTTTGTACTGGGTTAGAATAAACTGATTCGAGTAGTTGGTATAAAAAGTGTCTGGTTGTATCAGGAGCTGACAGAAAATATTCTGGGGGTAAACAAAATGTATATGGAATCTCCAAAATAAAATTGGAAAGAACAGCAACAAAATCTTGGACTTTCTGGTCTTTTTTAATCAGTCTGGATGAATCGAGAGTGTGATCAGTAAAGTTAATAATGAGAAGAAAAGGATGAGCTAGGAGAAGGTGCCACACTTTGCTTTTGCCTAAGATTACTGGGAAGGGCAAGACTCTTCCCCCCGTTGCTCTTCTCTCCCACCAGCTGAGTTAATGGGGTGCAAATGACTTTTTTATTTTCAACTCATTGCCACTGAAGTATTGGGATAGCTGAGAATTAATCAAGACTGTTACTGCCAAACTGGAACAGCTGGAGGATATGAAGCACTAGCTTAGACTATATCACCCTATTCCTGTGAACAATCTTTTTACCCCCCCCCTTTTTTTTTTGCACCAGCTAGAATTTCTGAACTGTTTCTAAAGCATCACACACTGGAAAATACAGTTGGCGCCTCTTATCCATGGATTTTTTATCTATGGACTTGAGCATCCACGGCTTGAAAATATTCCCAAAAAGTATAAATTCTAAAAAGCAAACCTCGATTTTGCCATTTGATATAAGGGATAACCATTTTGCTATGCTATTATATTTAATGGGACTTGAGCATCCACAGATTTTGTTATTCACAGGGGTCCTGGAACCAATCCCCAGTGGATAACAAAGTCCCACTGTCGTACCTTTTAAAAGATCATGGGGGTGTGTGTGTGTCAAGATTGTTTAATATTGTTGTCCATCACAGAAGTGATAAATGTTCTCTTTAGAGTAGTGATGGCACATACCTGGTCCTCCTCCCCACAGACCTTTCCCTGCTCCCAGCAGTCTCTCTGGAGACAGCTGGAGGCCGGGAAAGGTCTCTGGAATGGAGCAACTGGTGTGCCCCAGTTGCTCCTCCTTCCCCTGCCTCCTTCCCCTGCCCTGCCGGTTGCTCCTCCTTCCCCTGCCCTTTTACTGGACTCTGTCTCTGAGAGGCAGCTGAAGGCTGGGAGAGGGCTGGGAGGAGGAGCCAGAGGCACACGCCTCTGGCTTCTTCTCCCCAGCACCACTTCCTGAAGGCCAGGAAAAGCAGGGAGAAGGAGGAACTGGCACATGCATGCCTGTTCCTGCTTGTCCCTGGGCTGTGCCCGGCAAAATGTCATTGCATGCCACCCGTGGCACGCATGCCATAGGTTCGCCATCACGGCCTTAAAGCAAGAACCATTTGACGATTAACCCACAATGTTAAAATGTCAAGAGAAAGAGGCCCTTGGAAGAAATAAATCACCAGGTACATATGGTCTACTAATAGAGCTGTTTCATCCTGTAGAAAAAGAATCATTTCCAATTCTAACAAAAATCTGCCAACAAATATGGTAAATAGAACAGTGACACAGAGATTGGAAACACTCAAAAAATATTCCACTCTCAAGAACTGAATCTACAATCCCCAAGAACATAATAGTGTTTCAATACATTCTTCACGAGAAGGCGGGGGGAAGCTGTTTTCCTGTTTTCCAAATAGTATACATTTTGGGCTAGCCATCAAATTTCACTAACATTTTCCATTCAAAACAGTATTTCCAAACTCCAAGGCTTTGGAATAACAAGAAGCTTAAATCGTACTGTATCTTACAGTGAAATGGCCCATGTATACTTCTGGAACTGGTATTAAAATGGAAAGGTTGCTGATTATTCTTTATAATTGAAATGTCAGTGTCTGGCATGAACACCTTAAAAATAAAAAAAGACAATATGAATGTTCTTGCTGACATTCATACCATGCTGCCATCTAGTGGCCATGGCTAATTAAGGCATGGGCCAGAGAAAGGTGTAGCCTTTTGTCCTGCTGTCTGTCTTCTGTGCTGCGTGCTTCCAACACAAGACTGCTGACAATCTGGTGAGAGAGATGAATGTACTTACAAGGACATACAGTCTTGGGAATGTGAAATTGTGTGTCCCTAATCTTGTAAAAGATGAGGACTGAGTGGCACGAATTGTATTAAAAACATTTAAAAAAAAAGAAGAAAAGAAAAAGCACATTAAGCACATATTTACTTTTTTCTTTTTTAAAAAAATTCTCATTGCACATTCTCCTACCTCAACCACTTAAAGGCTGAAGGCTTGTTTGAATGAGAAGGCCTTTGCCTGCAGGCAAAAAGAGAACAGAGATGGAGCCAATTGAATCTCTCTTAGAACAGGGTGACTAGATCTCCTTTTCCATGCCCTACAATTCAGCCTTCTGTCCAAGAAGAATTCCAAAATGTCCTTCATTTGGAGCATGGCTAAGAAGTGTGGATTGCAGTATCAAGTATGATACAAGTGTTTTGTAGCTTTTCTTTTGGTCATGTCCCTACATTTTACTTGAGTGTCCTCCATTTTGCTGTGCCTTCTCCTCCTTGGCGGTTAGGACATCTGATCACCTTGCCATAGGGTGATCAGACATCCTCATTTTCCAGGACACAGCCTACATTTCAACCTTCTGTCCAGGAGGAATTCCAAAATGTCCTCCATTTTGAACATGACTCAGAAGCACGATTTCATCCCAACTGCCAGCAGAACAGACGACCATTGCTCAGTGTGGCTGCTGGCTGTTTGAATATCACAGTAGTCTCTAGGTGAATATGGATGTTGTGAAACTACACAATTCACTTCTGCACATACATAAGACCATTTGCAAAGACACTACGTCTGAAGCAGAATGCCAGGCATAGGTTTGTTCAGTCAGATTTAATCCTGAAATGCTTGGGAGCCCTTTCTTGTTACAAGTCCCTTCTGTTTTGTTCCTTCTTTGAAATCTTTGGGAGATGCTAATTGATATTCTTCTACACATCAACTGTTGCTCTTTCTGTTTTCATGTACTGTCCCAGATTGATTCTCTCATTTCTCCTCCCTGCCCTCCTCCCATTCTGTGTTTCACAAAGATAGTTCCCATATTACATTTTCACAGTAATTTCACCTTTGAATCAGAAATGGAATTCTCCTTTACACATGGTTTGATCAGTCACAATGATGAAAGAACAAGTCATCTTCCTTTAGAGCTCGGCATTTCATTTCAAGCATAGATAGGTTGACAGTTGCTTGCTGCTAATGAGATCATCAGTTCTTTTATCATCTGAAGCTTTTTCTTCTCCTTAGAGGTGTCTCCTGTCACAGGCGTGTTTGAGTAATTGTATCTGGAAATTGAGAAATAGTGATATGCGTGTTTAAAAATCAACGTCTACCACAGCAGTGGGATTTCTTTAATAATAGGACAGAAGTAATGTTTTCCTCCTTTTTGTTGTTGTAGAGAAAAGCCACGGTTGCCATGATAGGTAAAATAATTTTTAAAAAGTACATATAATGGTAATACATTTTTATTAGGCAGATGAGTAAATCTTGTAAAATCTCCAGCTTCTTAAATGCAGAAACTGTCTAGTCTCTGACAACTTTTACTTTTATTTTCTGTCACAAAGAATCTGTGAATAGAAACAGCTTTGAGTATTAATAGCATTTAAATTTCTAACAGTGTGGGATTTGTTGTTGTTTTTGTTGTGTGCCTCCAAGTCATTTTCTACTTATGGCCACCATAAGGTTTTTCTTGGCAAGATTTGTTCAGAGGATGTTTACCATTGCCTTTCCTGAGGCTAAGAGAGTGTGACTTGCCCAAGGTGGG
Source organism: Sceloporus undulatus (assembly GCF_019175285.1). Classification (NCBI taxonomy): domain Eukaryota; kingdom Metazoa; phylum Chordata; class Lepidosauria; order Squamata; family Phrynosomatidae; genus Sceloporus; species Sceloporus undulatus. Next base: position 294,191,568 of record NC_056523.1, on the reverse strand, counting down.
CTTCATGGCCAAGCTGGCAATTGCACCCTGGTCTTCAGAGATCTTGTAGCACCTTTGAAACTAACTGAAAGAAAGAAGTTGGCAGCACAAGCTTTCATATACTAAAGTTTATTTCCTCAGATTGTAGTCCAACACTCAAGCCATTACAGCACACACACAGGCCTTGGGAGAGTCACAAGAAGTCTTGAAACTGTATAATTTCTTCTTAGAAGAGGCGTGGGTAAAGAGGGGGTGATATTTACCAGTCCTGAAGAGGAATCCATGGAGAACCACTGAGTGTCTGAAGACAATCTGGAAAGAGGAGAAGATCTGGATGGTTGGGCAGAACTCTGGTGTTTGCTCATAAATTGGACATGTGAGGATGAATATCCTTGAGGGATCCTGAACATTTCTACATGAAAACAGACTTTGAGTGCTTTCTCATAGTTCTGTCAAAAATGGCAATTTCAGTAGATGGTGAAGTCGCTTTCATGGCCGGCATCCATCGTTTTTTGTGGGTTTTTCAGGCTATGTGACCATGTTCTAGAAGAGTTTCTTCCTGATATTTCACCAGCATCTGTGGCTGGCATCTTCAGAGAATGCTTGCCTGGAAAAAGTTGGGTATATATATACTTTGTGAGCCTAAGAATGCAGGTGTGATTTGCATGCGTATTGTTTTGTTGTTGATGGCTGGCCTCAGGCTGGGAGGCTAATGCAAAAGAGGATTAGTGTCTGCTAATTGGTGATCATTATCTGCTGGGAAAGCCCCTGATTCTGAGTGGTTTCCCATTTGCATCAGTAGATGGTCTTTACTCCAGATTAACAAAACAGTGATTGCATTTGGAGAATAGATGGACAAGAAAGGTAGCTGGGAATATTGTAGAGGTTTGATAGGAGATACAGTCTTATTTGCCTTGCAATGGGATTGCCTTTGTTTCCAATGCAAGAGGATATGCAGAAATCCTGGGGGAGAATAGAATGATCAGCAAACCCATTAACTTTGATTTAGTACCATCTAAATCCTCCATATGTCTTTGGGCCTTTCCCATGGGAAACATCCTGATGTTCCAAAGGTCATTGTGACCTCTTAAAAACATGACTGGCTCTAGATATTAAAATATGAGAATATGATGCCCCATATACAGTGCAGGAAATGTTGGGTATGCTAACACTTTCCCACCATTCTGGATGCCATGTCTAAAACATGATTTAAAGGCTATTTTATCTCCCTGAACCTTCCCATGGACCAAAACAGCCTTTTTTAAAAAGGGAAAAGAAAAGAAACAAACAGAAATGTGGAGGATGTTTAATTTAATATTTTAGGTTCTTGGAAACAACTTGAGGGAAAAGCCATTCATTAAAAATATGCAAATAAAATATGTTTGGTTTTGTATTCAAGGGCAGATAATATAATTTCTAGGGCCAAGACATATCAAAGTAATTGCAGAAACACAGAAGATTGCTAGATGAAATTGCTGTATGGGAAATGTGTGTGTGTGTGTGTGTGTACATATTAGATGCATTCAAGCTTTAAAAGAGGGAATTTATTTATTACAAATTGCAGCCAAATTCTGGGCAAAATGGAAATGCTCTATAATTTTCTCTATCCAAAACAGTTTGATAAGATTTGTTGCACAATAGTCCTATCCTTCCTTCCTCTCTCTCTTTCTAATTGTGCTTTCTTTCTCAGTTTATGGAAGTGTAAAAAGAAAATGAATTAGCTTTGCTTCCTCACAAACAGGTGTTTTTGTCATCTTCTGCAGCCGTATGCTAATAGTTGAGAATGCACACTAGAAGGCACAAGTTGTTCCCACCAGAACATATAAGCTGTTCCATATCCTCATTCCCAGAGCAATTGGAGGAAAGCCAAAGGAGCGGAGGCTGTAAGAGACACCCGTGTGTGTCAATCTGCAAAGCCCTTTCCTGAGTAGCTGCTTGGTACTGGGATGAGCTCGCATGGAAATTACTTCTGAAAGCCCAACTTTCAGGAGACCCCGCTCGCATTTAATAAACAAACCATTTGGTCTCAAACTACCTGTGTGCTTTTGGGTGACAGTGTGAAAAGAATATCAATGCCACTTAATAAGCCATTGTTTGGCTGTTTAGTATTTTGTCCTCTGGATTTGCTTACCATGACAAAATGAAATGAGGCAGAATAGCACTTTGGGGGATGATCCTTCCCTCGCAGGTAGATGTTTATAGTGATAATTGATAGGCTGAGAGAAATAAAGAACAGAAATAATTGCTTCCATTGATGATAACATCTTCGCAGCTCCCCTCATAAATTATTCCCCCAGCATTATCCATTTGCTTCTCTTAATTCTTTCTTTTCCCCCAAGCTGCACTAGCAATATAAACGTAATGCTTCTCCCATCCTTCCTTTGGACCTAGAATGGAGTTATTTTCTCTGTGTCTGATGAAAGGAAGTGAGGCTAGTGCTGTCTGTGGCAGCTTAGCATAAGGTATGGAGAAGAAATCCAGTGGATCAGACCAGAAGCCTATCTAGTTCACACAGTTTAGAAGTCTGAAGGTTGTCTATCAGCCCTAAGCTGCAAGATCTCAGGGCCTAACACCTCTTTCCCAGTCCTTGGAACCCTGGAGAGAAATCTCAGAGTGGCCTGTGTTTATTAATTTGAATTGTTTGCTCTCTTCACCTGAGGCTAATGCTTAATGTCCTTTGTTTAATGACACTGCCAGAGGCTACCCGTGTGACATCACTGGGGGTTTCCACCTGTGATATCACAAGGAGCTATTCCCTGGGACTTAGGTTTAGGCCCTAAAGTCTCAGGGCCTGGGATAGTCCTAACTCAACAACCCTAACAAGTACAACAACTTAATCCTTTTTGTGATGTTCAGTAACTACCATATAGACCCATGCTGTTTTTGCACTAGTTATCATGATTACTAACTACAGTTAGTATCTGTGGTATCCACAGACTTGCCATCCATGGATTTGAGTATTTGCAGATCGCAAGCCTGTGTTGTCCCCATGCATGTGGCTGTGCTGCCATTAGTGACATAGGGACATCACCCAACTCGGCCATCAGCCCTGGGAGGAGGAGGACCACCAGGAGGGACAGGACTGTAGCTACACACCAGGAGGGGATCCAGGCGCAGGACAGGGCAAGAAGAGAAAGGAGAGCTTGGTGGTGGTGGCAGTGGTACCTCCATGCAGAGCGATGATGCAGGGGGCACATCAAGGAGAGCATACAGTGCATGGTGCATGGCTGGAGATCAGGGGTCTAAAGACCCCCAAAAGGGAGGAAGAGAAACAGGGAGGCCTCCAGGAGAGAGGGACCAGGGAGGGGTGACGATGAACAGACCCACCAGGAAGGGGAGGAAGGGTTGACTGAGCCCCAGGCAAGAAAGCAAGCAGACAAAGAAACAACCAGCCCAGTGGCTTTCTCCTTCTCTATCTCCTCAACGGGACTTCAGGAGAAGGAGAAATGCTCAGGGTGTGCCTGCCTGCATGGCCTCCTCTGCTTAAGGGCAGGGTGAGGCTGGCATCCTCCACCAGAGGAATAATGATCCCTGTCCATTCAAACCATATGCTCGACTACAAAGCAATGGATGAAGGACAAAAGTTTGCTGTTTCCAGTGTCATAGGCCTGAGACAGACCACCCAAAACGGGTGGCCTGCTAGCGGCCTTTTTTCCTCCAGAGGGAAGCTGCAGCTGCTAAACCTTGTGGCTTCCCTGCAGAGGAAAAGGAACCACAGAAAAGCGCGTTCTTTTTAAGCCACAGAGGCAGTGTAACAAGTGCGCTACTGGCACACTCGTTATGTCAGTGCTGTGCGGCAATGTGCGGACACCGCACAGGGCTTACATAACAATGGCGGTGCCAGTGTACACAGGGTACCACCATTGTTACGCTGCCCCTACGTTCTAGGGTTAGGCAATCAGCGCTGGTACACCGCTTTATGGCGGTATGTACCACGCCTTAAATACTATTTCTTTTTATTTATTTAAATATTCATAATCTGCCTTTCTGAATTACATTACTCAAGTGACCTAATAAAATGCAGACATAAAAAGAAAAATACAATATGATTAAAAAAAAACTCTGAACATTACAATGTTAAAAAGTGCAAGAGTACATTAAAATCTAATAAAGTAAATTTTGAACATGATTTCTATTTATTTATCTATTTGTTTATTTAATAACCCACCTTTTTCTCTTTTTCTCTGACTCTATCCCAGGGGGATTGAAAAGTGGAATTAGAGGAAGACAGTGGCATCTGTGGCCATACCTTATCACATGAAGTTGTGTCTGTCCAGTAGCTGATCTGTAGTCCATGTATTGCTGGAATACACTTTCTCATTGATGGGTAAAAGCCTCCAATGTCTCCCAATCACAATTCTTTCCCACTTTGATTCATATATGATATGTTCCTCCTGCTGCAGTTCTAGTATGGCCTCCTCAGAAGGAGACCACCACCACAGTGGCAAAGGATGAAGAAGGCCAAGCATGCCCAGCCCTCCTTCATCACAGTGGGCAACAGTGTCCTCATGAGGAGGCTGCTGTGGTGAAAAAGATGGTCAAGCATGCTTGGCCCTGTTTCACTGCAGTGGCAATGGTCTCCTCATGTGGAGGTCACTGCTGCTGTGGTGAAAAAGAAGGCTGAGCATGCCCAGCCCTGCTGAGCCATGGCAGCAGAGGTCTCCCCACAAGGAGGCCACTGCCACCATGGTGAAAAAGAAGGTTGAGCATGCCTGACCTGGTACCTCCAAAGTGGCAATGGTCTTATCACAAGGAGGCCACTGTGGTGGTGAAGCAGAAGGGGTGAGTGCACCCTTTTGGCTGTTGCTGCCCCCCCCCCCCCCAATACCAGGGGTGGGGATACCACAGTTTCTGAGATCTTGCCAGCTTGGAATTGTGGATTCTTTGAATGGATCGATCCACCAGTAATGTGGTCTTCCACTTTTCTTATTACCTTCTACTTTGTTGAAAATTATCATCTTTTTTCCCCATGAGTGATGTCATTTCATATGTCCAAGGTAATATAGCCTCTGTTTAATCATTTTGGATTCTAAAGAGAGTTCAGGTTTGCTTTGCTCTCAGAACTGTTTGTCTTTTTGGCAGTCCATAATACGAATTTCTCCAGTTCTGCAGAGCACGCCTCTCTGCACCTGCAGTGGAGGTTTGCATCATGAATTAAATCAAACTGAAGCCAAAATTTAATAACACTAAGGAGCAATTAAAAACAATTAAATAAGCTATTTCATTAAAACCAAGTACTGATTTAAAGCAGCTTAATATTTTAAAAACATTAACAAGAAAGAGTAGGAGGTACATTCCATTTTTAGAGCCACATGAATAAAAGAATAACATGACACAACCAATAAAATAGCGCTATTTGAAAGAGGTGGAATTTTTAAGCTTTCCTAAATAATGCAGCTGATTGGGTCAGCTACATATCACTTGAGTTCCATAAAATGGAGCCTTCTTAAGGAGAAAGTTCTGCCTCTGGTCCCATTAACATAAGCTGCTGCTACACTGCAGAATTAATGCAATTTGACACCACTTTAACTATCATGGCTCCGTTCCATGGAATCCTGGGATCTGTAGTTTGTTGTGGCACCAGAGCTCTCTGACAGAAAAGTAAATATCTCGTCAACATTTTAAATCCCAGAATTCCATGGCAGTTAAAGCAGTATCAAACTGCATCAATTCTGCAGTACAAATGCAGCCGTGAGTAATTTTAAAGGCAGGCCAATGGGTAGAGGTTCCAGCTACGATCTGAAAGCACATGCACGTTCATATGGCTTCAGGGAGTTTTCCAAATAACCTGATTCCCAGCCATTCAGGGCCTGAAGGCCAAAACCAGTACTTTGAACTAGCCTTAGAATTACCAGTAACCCATGCAACTGGTACAAAATTGGTATAATTAATATTACATTTGCTCTCAATGAACTGACAAATGGTCACATCTCTCTTAGCTAATGTTTCCATTCCAGGCTATCTTTGAGGGCAGCCCCATGTAGACTGCATTAGAGTAGTTGGATTTTAGTTGAGTAGTTTGGAGTATTAGAGTAGCACTAGAGCAGTTAGTTCATTAGAGTAGTTGCAATGCAAGCTCTGCACTCTCCAGATAAGATCACAACTGATATAGTAGCTGGTTAATAAATTATTTGAATGTATCCATTTTTATTTTAAGATAATTATACACCACTTTGTGCTCAAAAAGGGAATAAAGTGATTAGGAAAACTCATTATATCAAACACCATGAAATGCTGAGTAGAATCCCATGACTAGAGATGCTAAAGGAAAAAGACAACCAGCATGGGTGGGATTTCATGGAGAAGGAGTTGCTAAAAGCACAATCACAACAATTCCATGGAAGAAGAATATTGAAAACATCTGAAAAAGAAGGGGGTTTCCAAATATTTCCAAAAGAATGACCAAGGAAATGGTGGGATCACTTCTCAATAGGCATGGTAAAATGCAAACGGATCACAACAAAAAGGCAGAACTGCTCAACATCTATTTCGCTTCATCCCTCACCCCAAAAGAAGATTGTATGCTCCCTTCCTTAAGCCAACACTTTGCCATGAAATCTGGATTGCAAATCACGATTGATAAACAAATAATCAGGAATCATCTATTTAACCTAAATGAGTTCTAATCTGCAGGACCAGATGAACTGCATCCCAGAATTTGGAATGAATTTACTGACTTAGAACCGCTTGCCATCATTTTTGAGAAATTGTGGAGAATAGGTAAAGTGCCAAGGGACTGGAGACAAGCAAACATTGTTCCTGTCTCCAAAATAGGCAAAAAAGAAGACCCAGAGAACTACAGGCAAGTCAGCCTGACCAACATACCAGGAAAAATATTACATGCGGATTTGCCATCCACAGATTTGACCATTCATGGATGGCAAGCCTGTAGGGGGCGGAAGAGGAGGAGAAAGAGGTGGCATGGCAGGAGGAGGAAAGTGCAGCACAAGGAAGAGGAGGAGGAAGGCATGGCATGATGTGAGAAGAGGAGGAGGGAGATGAGGCAGGAGGAGGAAGGCGCAGCTGAGGTGAAGTGGGAGGAGGAAGGTGCAGTGCAGTGGGAGGTGGGAGGAGGAGGAGGAAGCAGGTGGAGAAGGGAGGCAAAAGAGGCAGTGGGGTGAGAGGAAGAGGAGGAGGCAGCAGCAGCTCTTCCATGGCAGGGGGTTGGACTGGATGGTCCTTGTGGTCTCTTCCAACTCTATGATTATATGATCCTCCAAATAGCCATAATCCTCAATTGTTGTGGGGCCACATGGGCACACCACCATTGAAGTAAGTGGGATTTGAGCATACATGGGTTTTTACATCCACGCGGGAGTCCAGAACAGAACCCCTGCAAATATCAAGTGCCACTGTACAATGGATTATTGTGCAGTCTGCAAGCATGATGACAATGCAAAGATTAGTAGGAGTAAGCATGGGTTTGTCAATAACAAACCCCAATAAGCTAACCATGTATTTTTATTGTTTCAGTCATTAGTTTAGCAGATGATGGGGTACTGTGGCTATCATTTATCTGGGTTTCAGGAAAGCATTTAATAATATTTCATTATATACTTTTTTTACCAAGCAAATTAAATATGGAATAGATGGAAACACCACCATATGGTTTTCTGATTGGTTGGAAAACTATGCCCAAAGAATTGTCATCAGTGACTATGCTTCAAACTGGAAGGAGGTCACAAGTGGAGTGCCACAGTGTTTTGTTCTGGGACCAACACTTTTCAATATTTTTGGTCAATGATTTCAATGATGAGATAGAGGGAATTATTATCAAATCTGCATTTGATACAAAACTGGAAGGGGTAGTTAACACATTGGAAGATAGGAGCAAAATTCAAAAAGACCTTGATAAATTGGAAAACTAGAAAATGGGGATTAAGGGCAAAGCAAATGCAATCAAAAGTAGATTTAAAAACAAACAAAATGAAATTATAAAATAGCATTAAAACTACATATTGGAATAGTGATTCAAGTCAGTAGATCCTTTACTCCTTTACTCAGCAGAGCAACTCAATGGTACAAGCTGTCAAAATAGAAGTACAGTGGGCCATCAACCAACTGGACCATCTCCGGATTGCCATGACCTATATTACCCAATGATAGCACGTGCACATGGGTGTGCTGATGTGAATTAGTTAGTATTATGTATATGGGATACATGTAACGCCCCCCCCCCTTTTTTCTTCCTTTTGTGTAATTCTTGTTTATATTTCACTATTAAAAAATAAAAATGTATGAAGCTAGCTCTTGTAGAAACCAAACAATGGGGAAAATGTAAAGAGACTCTTGTATCAAACTTTTATTCAAGAAACATGTCTACCCAGGTAGAAGGGAAGTGAGAGTTAGTGACATCATGTAAGACACAAGGGGAGTGTTGTGGGGGTACAAGGTGAAGCAAGGAGAAGGAAGGTCATCATATGGGGACGGGATAAAGACGAGATCGCTCCCCCGTCCTTATCCCATCCTTCATGCGTTCCCCTGAAAGTATTTCATATCATAGTGCTATTATCCTGTCACTGAAGCAGCATTGCTTTAATACAAATTCCCATTAATGCAAAATGCCAGGCAACGCAGCTTCAGTGATGGGATAGTGATGGGATCTGCATGATGTCATTTGAAAGTCTTTAACGCAATCATGGTCAGTCACATTTTCCGGGTGGGATAATGACTGGATAAGTGCAATGTCATATGAAAATCTTCTCTCAATCGCGCTATGACAATGGGAAAAGGATGGGACAAGGATATTTTGTCCCCACCTGATAATCTCCACAGAGAGATGGGAAAGTGAGCAGAAGCATGCAAGAAGCAAGGGAGGGATGCACTGCAAGATCATAAGATGGGGCAAGGAAGGGCATAGGAGTGTTGGGAGAATGAGTAGTGCAAGTGGCAAAGTGAAAGAAACAAGGGAGGGACACAATGCCATGGTACAATGTATATTGGAGAGGGTAAAAAGGTGTTAGTGTACCCTACGCCTGTCCCGCTGGCTATGGGGTTTCATGATTAATATCTAGCACTGGGCATTTTCTGATGTCACAATGACCTGTGGAAACTAGAAAAATAGACATGTGAGGAGTCATGCTGTCCTGAGGATATGCGTGAGACCCAAATACAAAGAAATGGGTTTGCTGAGCACCTCACACCCCCCACATGCTTTGCATTTCCTCTTGCAATGGAGAGAAAGGCAGTCCCATCACAAATCAATTAGAGACCATCTCACCTCATGACATGTTCCTAGTCACCCCTCCTGGCTGATGATCCAGGGATTGTCTAAAATCTAATTGTTCTTTGTTTTTTGTTTTGTTAGGACAGAGCTAAAGCCATGAGCCATTCTGGATCCCTTTTTTAAATTCTCTAGGAAAGTCATCAAGACCTTTCTCACACTGAATATCATATCAAAAATTTCTTAAGCATATGAAGTCAGATATAAATATCCTCCAGCCCTAGCCATGTGACTCTAATCTCTCTGTGTAACTCTTAGATGCTGCCTGAGCCACTCTCTGTTTTCCAGACCAGTTTCTTCAGGACTGCTAATTATTGCTTTCTATAATTCCCAATTCCTCTCTATAGCAATAGCAATAGCAATAGCAGTTATATTTCTATACTGCTTCATACTGAACTAAGCAGTATCTAAGCAGTTTACAGTGTGTAAGATAATTGCCCCCAACAAGCTTGGTACTCATTTTAACGACCTTGGAAGGATGCCAGGCTGAGCCGACCCTGGAGCCCCAGACTGGTATCAAACTCACAACCTTGTGCCTGTGAGTGAATGGCTGCAGTACTGCCATTTAACCACTGCATCACCAGGGCTTGTATCCAACCTTCCACATCTTTCTTTCTGATAGCCATCCACGGTTCTTAAAGTTGCATTGCATTTTGTGTGTTTTTATGCCCCCTTTCACATTTAAAAATAAAACTCTTCTATTCACTGAAACTGGTGTGGTCACTGCAGTTAGTACTGGTATACACAGGTGAACATATCCCCAAAGTTACCCACCTCTCACAGGCCTCCTTTTGAGCTATAATTTCTCTACAATTTCAAAGAGACACTAGCACTGCTGGTGGAAACTCCCAAACCCCCCCCCCACCTTTTAGGGTAATGAAGGGAGAATGAAGTGAGGGAGGGGAAAAGAGGGGGAAAAGGTGGGATGTGCCATGACAGAGTGAGAGGAGCAAGAGAGGTAAGCAAGGTGCAAGGGAGATAGCTGTGGGGATGACAAAGAAGGAAGGGGGTACCAGATATAGCAGCAGAAAGACACGGCTAAGAGAAGGGACTAGGGGAAAGAATAGGGGTGGGACAAGTTAGGAGCAAAGCAAAGGAGGCAAGGCAGCAGCCACATGAGAGGCCCTCAAGGAGGAGAGGAAGAGTTCATTTCATAGCTTCAGATGCTCTTCTTGCTGGGTTGACCACCTCATGGTGCTACTTTGAGAAAAGAAGGAGCCGGGGAGAAGAGATGTAGAAGTTCATTAAGGCACTCTTGATGCACATCTTTAGACTTTGGGGGAATGGGCCCAAAGAATTATAAAGAAAATATTTTAAAAATGCTTTATGCTTTTTTTAATGGAATAACTCCACATTTAGTTGTCCTAAGAATATGGTATGAACAGTTGAATATGGATAGGAGAGCAAATGTAAATATGGATAATATTTAATTTAATATTTAATGTATGTAATTTAATTTATTAAATAAATCAAATAATTTAATACTTATTAATATATTAACAAATTATTCTTAATATATTAATATTATTAATATATAATATATTGTATAATATAAAATATAATATATTATTAATATATTAAATATATTAAATAAATACATTTATTAATATATAATTTATTTAATTTAAATATGGATAAGAGGGATGCGGTTGTTCAAGTGGTTAAGACGCTGATTCTGTTGATTGCAGGATTGGCAGGTTGGCAGTTCCAAGGTCCAGGTGCTGCATGATGGGGGTGAGCTTCCATCAGTGGTCCCAGCTTCTGTCAACCTAGCAGTTTGAAAGCATGCAAATGCAAGTAGATAAACAGGTACCACTCCGGTCGGAAAGGAAACAGCATTCTGTGCAATCATGCTGGACACATGATCACAGAGTAGTCTTAGACAAACACTGGCTCTTTGGCTTAGTAACGGAGATGAGCACCACCGCCTCTGGTTGGACACAACTTGACAACCTTGTCAATGAGGAATACCTTTACCTCTTTACCTAAGAGAGCAATGCCATTTACCGCTACAAAGTAAACTCTGTCTCCACAAAAAGCATCTGAGGAAGTAGATTGAAGTCTACAAAAGTCATGCTGCCAATTTCTTTCTTTCAGTTAGTCTCAAAGGAGCTACAAGATCTCTCTACGTACATAAACCCTGTCAGGAAAACAAGAAAGCAGTTACAAGGCTGGGGATGAAAAAAGGATTTATTTCCGGACATAAATACTTTTAAATATTACCCCCAGAAGTATAAGGATGCTACTAGGGTGGGACACATGTCTGAAATGTTTTTACTTACATCAAAGAATGCCTTTCAGATGTTTCAAGGCAGTAGCTACATTAGCATTTTGCATCAAAAACAACATGATCTAATATCTAATCTCTAGTCAATGCTATCTACCGTTTTGCAGGCAGAGTTGCCTCAGGAGGTAGATATTTATATATACATTTGGGGTGGAAGGATGTAATTAGTGAAGAAAGAGTGACTAGAAATGTAAAAAAAGAACTAATATTTATAATTACTTCAACAACAATTGAACAGGAGAACAGACATCCAAGCATAAATGAGCTGCTTAACATGCATATTTTGATGAAGAGTGAAATAGGTGAAAGACAGTTAAAGTAAACCATTTTCTAGTTATAATAAAATCTGAGTCCTCTAAAATGCCCCCCCTCCTTCTGTTCACAGGCAAGACTGCTGTTTGTCCTTACTTTCCTCTTCATCTTTCCCTGTGAATCATGTGAGGGTCACTCTCAGATTTCTTCTGTGTTTTTATTTTTCATGGATCTGTAGCTTTTTACGTTTACTGAAAAACTGATGGCAAAAATAGTGATCTGATGAGAATATCACTGAAAGTGTCTGTGGATGACACAATATAATATCCTTGTACATATCTAGGAATGCACAGGTCCACTTTACATGATTTCCCCCTTCCTATCAATCTCCATCCCAACACTTTAGGGTAATGGTGCTCCAAGGTCATATGGTAAATTCCCTCAAAGAATTGTTGTAATTCCCATATATCACTGAATGTAATAGCAATTGTTGTGACATAAACAACTAGCAAAACTAAAATTACACCTTTAACTTACAATATCATATGCACAGCCTAAATGTATTTACATGTACAGTCAGCCCTCCATATCCGTGGATTTTTTTATCCACAGATTCAACATTCGAAAAATATGTAAGTTCCTAAAAGCAAACCTTGTTTTTGCCATTTTATATAAGGGACACCATTTTACTATACTTTGGTATCCATGGGGGGGGGGTGTCTTGGAACCAAACCCCAGCAGATATCAAGGGCCCACTCTACATAGTTTCATGTGGTTAAAATGAAAATTTGGTAAGATATGATGTTTTTAAATGAAGTTTTAAAAGAATATTTTTTTAAAAAACCCTGAGGCCTCTCCTTTTTCTTGCACTGAGCCTCACTGTACTCACAATTTCTTCCATTGAGTTCCAGCATTTTAAAGGAATGCATGTGAATGCCACAGCCTGTTTCAGTCAATAGGCAGGTGTTTGGTGGTATCACCTCCCCTTAGGATGTCACCTGGTGCAGCCCACACACCCTCAGTGACATGATCCCCTAGTGAAGCCAGAACAAGGGGTCCAGTGACAATCACATGCCTGGGCACCTCGTTCTGGCCTCAGAGCAAATGATTGGTGGCAGAAGTGGATGCACTGGGTATCTCAGTGGGGCGCATGTACAATCAGCCTGTCAGTTTCAGAATGAAGGGCTCCAGATCTTTCAGAAAGATCCCGAGCAAACAAGCACTTGAAAACAAACTGCAGTAAGAAGATAAACCCCAGTCCTGCTGCTGAAGGGGCAGCTGTCATCTGGTCTTCCTGCCAAGGGAACAGGGAAGAGGCATCTGGTGCATGTAGACAGGGCTCTCCACTACCAAGTAAAAGAGAATGGAGGAGAAATTTCAATCTGCAGTGCTTTTGATGCTGCCATCAGAGTGGACAGTGGGACCTGTGGCCCATTGCACTATATAGTTATAGCACTCGATTCTACTTTATCTGCCATGGTTCCATCCTATGGGATCTTGAGATTTGCAGTTTAAGGAGGGGCATGTAGAATGCTCTAGTGTCTCACCAAATTAAAAATCCCAGGATTCTACAGGATGGTCTAGTGGCAGTTAAAGTGGAATCATAGTGGTATAATTGTGTAGGGCCCCAGATCTGGGTGAATGGGCACTGAAACAAGTACACTATTTTTCCCCAAGTATTTTTTTTAAAAAAAACACACTATGTCCTTTTCATTTCCCACTTCCTCCTTACTGAATCAATTTCTGTACTACTTCCTACATTTAGTATATCGGTAAGTGGTATAGAAATGTATTTGCTATTGCTATTGCTACATTTAATGATGAAGATATTACAAATTACAGAGTAAGATGGGTGGTACCTGATATTCTGCAACTGTGGAATTACTACAAATATAGACCAGATTATACACTTAAAAATATTCCCTTCCTATGGGCTTTGTTATAGGTTTGGGGCTTCAGGCTTGCCTTCTTTGCCATTCTTCTCTAAAATCAGATGAGTAGGTAGAAGAGGCATGCCCATGTCAGTGGTGGCAACCATGGCTGGAACTATGTTGCTCAGAAAGACTGTCAAGCCTAAACTGTTGTGTGTTGGGAAAAACTATGAACAATTTAGGTATGATATGCTTGCTGTGTAAGATAGATGACTGGATTAATATTGTTTCTGAATTTTAACTGTGTTGCATATTGTTAATGCTGTTGAATCACTATCAAGATTAAGTCATGAGGCATGAGTTACTTAAAAAAAAATAATCGTGAAAGTATGCACCTAAGAATAATTAGGACTGAAATGAAATTACCATGTGAGTTCACAGAAAATAAATTTGCCAAAGGGGAACTGTGTAAATGTCTGTTGATGACAGATCAGATAAAGTAATAGTCTCTATGTTTTGTTGTATGGCTATGTCTTAACTCAAGTATTTGTTCTCTTTCTTCTCTTAGCTTTTGAAAGCAAAATCCACAAGATGGCACTGGTTGACTACATCAGGCACCTGACTTTATGTCTATGTATATTCACACTAAAGATTAGGAATAGCAGGGGCTCCACTAATATGGAGAGGATTTAACTTGAGATACATTTTAAAAACATAAATATCTTGCCTGACAGGCATTTTAGTGGCAGTGCTGTACAGTGTGTGTGTGTGTGTGTGTGTGTGTGTGTACACAAATGCCATCTGTTCCTGAAACCACTAAGTATCTGAATCTTACAGACATATCTCTAGCTCTGATCAGTGAGACTGCATTCCTCTGTTAAGAAGACAAGGGACTGTTGCCAGATACCAGGGGGAGTTAAGATGGAATGATATATTTTTCATATTTTTCCGTGAGAAATATTAGACGATTACTTACTGCAGGGAAGCAATATGTAGGCTGCAGTCCTGACCTTTTCTACTTAAAAGTTAATCCCACTGAAATCAGAAATAAGTAACTAGGGTTAGTATTGATCAGGTACAATTACATCTGGGTAATCTCCATGTGCTTGATGAACCCTATATCTGTTTATACATGCTGCTGGGCCTTTAAATTCAGTTTCTTCTTTTGTACAGAAAAAATGAATAATTCTTTTTCATTTATCATGCACAGAGTGCATATTTTTCTGTTAGGGCAAATTTCTGTTTCTGAGACTTTTGAAAGTCCCCATCATTTAAAAATAAACCTATTTGGAATCTGGAGGAATAGGGTATACACTCTGCTGCACCCCAAGAGTTTGCCAACTGCAACTGCCTCTTCTTTATTTTTCACCCTTGTAGCCTTCTCTGAAGTTATTCAATGTGAGGCATATAATGTTGTCCTTTTTGTAGCCTCGACAGCCCTATGACCTAGATTAGCTGGAACTACAATGATTTGGTTCAACAATGAAGTGAGCTTTGAACCCAGCTCTCCCTAGTCTTTTCTTCTCCAGGCCAATGCTATTTTAGGCTGCATCAATAGAAGTATAGTGTCTAGATCAAGAGAAGTAATAGTGCCACTGTATTCTGCTCTGGTCAGGCCCCACCTAGAATATTGTGTCCAGTTCTGGGCACCACAATTCAGAAAGGACATTGAGAAACTGGAGCGTGTCCAAAGGAGGGCGACAAAAATGGTGAAGGGTCTGGAAACCATGCCCTATGAGGAACGACTTAGGGAGCTGGGGATGTTTAGCCTGGAGAAAAGAAGGTTAAGAGGCGATATGATAGCCCTGTTTAAATATTTGAAAGGATGTCATGTTGAAGAGGGAGCAAGCTTGTTTTCTGCTGCTCCAGAAAACAGGACCCGGAACAATGGATGCAAGCTACAGGAAAAGAGATTCCACCTGAACATTAGGAGGAACTTCCTGACTGTAAGGGCTGTTCGACAGTGGAATGCACTCCCTTGGAGGGTGATAGAGTCTCCTTCCTTGGAGGTCTTTAAACAGAGGCTGGATGGCCATCTGTCAGGGATGCTTTGATTTGGATTTCCTGCATGGCAGGGGGTTGGACTGGATGGCCCTAGTGGTCTCTTCCAACTCTATGATTCTAAGGTGCTTTCCTCCGGATGTCCCATTTTAAAAAAGGGGCGTCTCTTATAGACGCCCCTGGGCCTAGTATGGACTCCGTCCGTACAAGATGGCGCCGGCCCTTCTACATGGCCGGCGCTATCTTTGCGTATCGGACGCTGGGCGTCCGTACGCGTCGCGCCGCTTGTGACGTAGCGAGCGCGCCCCTGGCGCCTCGCTACGTCGCAAACGCGACGGAAAAAGAAGCTCCATTTTGGAGCTTCTTTTTCGGTCCGCGCGGGAGTCGGGCCGTGTGAAGGCTCCGGCTCCCCCGCGGACCTACTGGCGGCGGCGGCAGACCGCCGCAAAGCGGCGGTCTGTACCCCGCCTCTGATTCTATGATTCTATGATACACTCACCAGTCTATCATTCCACTGGTGTCTGTGTTCGCACTGTGTAGTATGCTGTATGACAGTGAGGGTATAACACTTCTTTACTGGATACTGTAATAGACCTGTCAGCTGGAATGAGGATATGTTATTGAATTCTTTATCAATGGTGTGTGCGGGGAGTGTGTAGGGGGGATAAGGGCTAATTTAAAACAGAGGAGGGCTATGTGTTACCCACCACTGTTGTTGTTAAGAAGAATTGTGCACCAGAAGCCAATACATGTCTTGTTTTAAGGCAGAAGGATGTTAGAGTTAGCAACCTTATAGAATCGTAGAGCTGAAAGAGACCACATCCAATCCAACCCCCAGCCATGCAGGAACTCCGAATCAAAGCATCCCCGACAGATGGCCATCCAGCCTCTGTTTAAAGACCTCCAAGGAAGGAGACTCCACTACACTCTAAGGGAGTGTGTTCCACTGTCAAACAGCCCTTACTGTCAGGAAGTTCCTACTAATGTTGAGGTGGAATCTCTTTTCCTGGAGCTTGCATCCATTGTTCCGGGTCCTGTTCACTAGAGCAGCAGAAAACAAGCTTGTATCCTCTTCAATATGACATCCCTTCAAATATTTAAACAGGGCTCTTATGTCACCTCTTAATCTTTTCTTCTCCAGGCTGAACATACCCAGCTCCCCAAGCTGCTCCTCATAGGGCATGGTTTCCAGACCTTCTTACCATTTTGGTCACCCTCCTCTGAATATGTTCATTAGCATGTTGATAGTCAATAGCTGATAGTTTGCATGTCTCCCCAGGAGTCTTTCTTACTGTATCAGTTAGTTTGCAGTTAGGCTGAGTAGGTTCATCTTCTATTTTGTAGTCTGCAGTTCTTTACTTGTTTCTCTTCTCCACACTTGAAGATCACATATTTGTAGAGCCTCATGCCAGGCAACCTAATCTAATATTTTGTAGTTGTAAGTAAAGCTACATCATATATTTTACAAAACAAAACAACCTCAGATCTAAACTGCACTGCAAAAATAATGTAGTTTGATGTCACTTTAATTGTCATGGCTCAATGCTGGGATTTGCAAAACTCTCTAACAGAGAAGGCTAAATATCTCGCAAAACTACAAATTCCAGGACTCCATAGCATTGAGCAATGCCAGTTAAAGTGGTGTCAAACTGCATTATTTCTGCAGTGCAGATGCAGCATCAAATCAATGAAGCATTGTAGCAAATTGGTGCTCTACTAACTGGACTGGAGATTCGAACTGCTTCCTCCCACCACCAAAACTGGAGAATTTGTACCCTGTCAGCATGGTGTAGTGGTTTCAGCATTGGACTAGGACACCGGGGAATCACAACTGGAATTCTAGCTCAACCATGGAAACCCACTGGGTGAGCTTGGACAAGTCACACTTTCTCAGCCGCAGAGGATGGCAATAGCTACCCCTCTCTAAAGAAAATTGGCAATAGAACCTATGATAGGGTTGCCATAAGTTGGAAACAGCTTGAAGATACACAACCACAACAACCACAAGAACAACCCTTGTCCTACACAAAAAAGTCCCTGAGATCTGGCAAGCTTATCACACCACACATGACACAGGTACCCTATGTGAGGAGTACATTCAGTATAAGGCAGGAGTCCTGTATGCCTGTCATCCAAAATATTTTCCATGTCATGGAAAGTAGTTTTCTGTTTGTAAAGCCCACTTTAGTGCATTTTAACACTAGGGGGTAAAATCAGCTGGAACCCTGTTGAGCCATTGTGTAGTCATAAGTAGATTTGTGTCTGAAGGAAACAGAGTAGCAAATATTGCACCATGTCTGTATTCAGCAGAGGGCTACTGTTACATAACTATATAGCAGAACTGGCAATGGCACTGATGTGCAATGGTAGTGAAGGGAATCAGGACCGATGTGCTATGGTTTCCTATGCGCATTGGGCCTGCGATGCACATCCGGCACCCCAGATGTGCCTCAGGTACTCTAGCTGGTATCCCCTTACAAAGCTTTGCAATTTGATATCACCTCTATGAGCACATGCAGGTTTCTCAGCACCTCTGCTACTTGGTTAAGTGCAGACAAATTTATGGTGAGTGAAAAGTCATACAGCATTTTGGACCACTTTTTTTTTGTTTGGACTGCTGCTATCAGAATAGCCATGCTGGCTATGAGGGTCTGTGCAATGAAGTGTAAAAACTGAATTTCCTTTTTATTTTTATTTTATTTTATTTTAAAAAAACACTCTGTTTAATAAAACAGCTGCAACAGAAATTGACAAAATGATGCATGAGATACATTGTGTTCTCTTACTCTGGCTTTTACTCTCTGGGTCCTCTGATTTCATTTGGGGTCATGGCAAAGTTGTTATAAACATGGTAGGGACTCGATGTGCCCGTTTATACAAAGAAGATAATCACTATCAAAGGGAGAGCAGCTGACATTGCAAAACCTTTCAATGTCTGTTGGTGGCTGTGCTCCTGCAGTGATACTTAGTGGGTTGAGGGTGTGGGGCAGAATGTCTCACCCTGGGAGAGACAGGGAAATTGTTGACTTGTTATCTCT
The DNA here is from genome assembly GCF_019175285.1 of Sceloporus undulatus. Lineage (NCBI taxonomy): Eukaryota > Metazoa > Chordata > Lepidosauria > Squamata > Phrynosomatidae > Sceloporus > Sceloporus undulatus. The sequence goes on along the minus strand of NC_056523.1, from coordinate 294,172,917 downwards.
CCCTACCACAAACAAAACAAAATAAAAAAAACCACCAGCAACAGTGAAGTTGCTCTCAGCTACTTGTGGAGAGATGTACTTTACTCATAATTGCAAGATCTGGCATAGATGGAGGAGGTTCCTATGTCTGGAGCATGAATTGGGAGGGAGATAGTCTGCAAGCATCTCTCGGACAGCTAAAATGAGACCCACTAGACTGTCCATTTTCTATGCTGATTTTCATGGGTTTCTAATTTATCCACAATCAGTGGCTCCAAGCTGGCTTCTTTAAACTTGCTTAGAAGTATTTATTCCCCACAAAATATAATGATAAACAGAAACACAAAGAGAAGGATTCTGCTGAAGGCTAAAGAATGGAGCCTTTTTAGTTTAGAAAAAGAAAGACCACAAAAGCCCTTTTCAGATATATGTTCAGATTAGAATGAATGGATACATGCCTTCCGTGGCAGTGGTGTTGCTGTTGGCAGTGACAGGCTCATCTATGCCAGATCTTACAATTAATGCATGTTTGTCAGAGTTTGCAGTGTGCCTGCACTCACCTGGCTGCAGGGGCTGAATAGGTAGAAGGTAGACAAAGGATTGTAAGATGGTGAATGAGGTACAGGTTGAGTCTCCCTTATACAAGATACCTGGGACCATTAAGTATTTTAGATTTTTACAGATTTAAATATTTGCATATACATAATGAGATATCTTGGAGATGGGACCCAAGTCTAAACATGAAATTCCTTTATGTTTCATAAGGGCGTATAAATGTTACTGAAGGTAATTTTATGCACCATCTTTTAAATACTTTTGTGCCTGAAACAAAGTTTGTGTACACTGAACCACCAAAAAAAAACAAAGGTGCCACTATCTCTGCCATCCATGTGGACAATTTTGGATTTTGGAGTATTTCAGATTTCAGAATTCCAGGGAGATAAGGCAGACTCAGCCACTACTGATGTGTTAGCTTAATATAGGAACTCTCTCTCTCTCTCTCTCTCTCAAGCTAAAAGGCTGAGTTTGAAACATCAGAGATTATCAAATGGGGAACAGGATGTCCTTGTCCGCTCCTTTTCCCATCCTTGTCCTGTCCTTCCCGCATAATCATGGGGAGGACTTTCAGCCCTAAATGCATTGTTCAGTGAAAGCAATGCTGTGCAGACAGACAACAGTAAAATATATCCAACTATTCTTACATATTGATGCTTCCTGCTAGAATGAAAGGCTGCTTCTGTGTATGGTTCTTAGTGGTTATATCAGGGAAGAAGCATTTTTGATGAGCATATGAGAAAAGTAAGAAGATAAAATATCTTTCCTTCATTCTGTTCCTCTTCTTTTTGGGGGTCATAAATCAGAAACAAAAGTAGGAGCAAATTGCTATCACTTCATTTTTGTGGATCTCTAGTTGCAGCTATTTATAATGCAGTATGAAAGTATCAATTCATTTGAGATGTGGTGCTGGAGAAGAGTGCTGAGGATCCCATGGACAGCGAAAAAAGAAGTGGGTCCTAGAGCCGATCAAGCCAGAAATCTCCCTCGGAGCCAAGATGACAAAATCAAGGCCGTGGTACTTTGGACACACCATGAGAAGGCATGACTCACTGGAAAAAACAATAATGCTAAGAAAGGTTGAGGAGAAGTAGACAGAGAGGAAGATCACATACTAGATGAATGGACTATTAGGGAGCTTATGGGTATGAGTTTGCAGGAACTAAGCAAATCAGTGGAAGACAGGCAGTCTTGGAGATGTCTCATCCACAGGGTCTCCATGGGTTGAGAGCGATTCGAGACCAGTTAACAACAACAACAAATGAAATTATGCGCATGTATATTCATTTGTATAATTTGCAAAATAAAGTTTATAGAGGGGATATCAGGACCTATATACATTTTGGTCCTGCAATCTTCTTTTTGTGTTTTATGTTTCATGTGTGTGCTTCCACACATTTTAAGTTATGCTTAGGAGATGATGGGAAGTCAGGCCAAACACTGGAACACTCTGATGCATTTCTAAGCAGTTTCTCCCCATGGCCAGAAATGGGATTAATCACTGAGACGGCAGGATCTGAGTTGTCTGAAAATAACAGAGAGATTGCATTGCCAAAGACTGCTGCGATAGAGAGTTCATATATATGTGCACCGCAGGTATTTTTCTCTTTTTACCTTCCAGCACAAAGGCTTGCAAACGTCACATCACAGGCAGCTTATGAAATGACCCTGCAATGCAGAGAAGAAAAGACAATACCAACACTTCCAAATACTTTTCTGTCATCTGGTGTTTGTCTGGATAGTAGCCCAAAGGTTTGGCTGCTTCATTGGCAGCTGGGTCCATTCAGGTCACTTTGTGACAGAATGAATACATGGCATCTATGTACATGTGCCTCTGTAGACTTCTCATTGTAGCTAATGGCTATAGCTTTTCTACTGTGTTAAATTCTTAATTAATAACAACACAGTCAGTTATGATAAAATGTAGGAATATTAACGTCTTTGTGAAGTAACATTGCTGTGAAATTCAAATTTTGATGAAATAATCCTGAAGCTCTCTCTCTCTCTCTCCCTCCCTCTGTGTGTATATGTGTATGTGTGTGTATTAGAGGTAGACATCAGATGTGGCTGAATCTCAAGGCAAATCATCCTCTTTTAGACCATTTCTGGAGCATTGCTAAGCAAAGTAGAATTCCTTTGAAAAATGAACAGAACTGAACGAAGTAATGTTCTTCAGGAAACATTGTTAGTGCTGCATTTCAGAAAAGTAAAGTCTGATAATGGCCAGGGTGGGGGAGAGAGACAGGTCTATCTTCTAGCAATACAACAAATTTCACCAGGAGTTCTTCAGTCACTGTGCTTTAGAACAGGGACTGTGAGTCAGGTAGCCATTGCTTCCAGCCTCTTTTGTTCAGTTGGTAGTACAGCAAGCCAGGAGCAAGTCTGGAGCTGTGTGCAACTCTGTTGGGTTGGTTCATTACTTCAAAATCCTTTCCTTTCTAGTTTTCAAACAAGAAAGGCTTTCTTTAAAGGCATTTCTTTTTGCCGGAAATATATTTCATTTGAAGATTTCACTCATGGCAGCATTCTCATCTAGTATTATCCCCTATTTGTCAGCCTAGGCCTTGCTTTGCTTTCTTTTGTATAGAATTTTGTATAGAATCCTCCTCTTCCTCTTCTTTCAGCTTCAGCATTTCTTATGAATTTCCCTAAATTATAATTCCAGTTTAATAAATTATAATTCATTCCCTCATTTCTGGTGTCATGTGCTATAATTGCCTTATTCATCCCTGTTCTTCACATCTTGAGAGCCAGCCTGGTGTAGATATTTTTGTGGTGAACTAAGAATCCATGAGACCAGAATTCAAATTCCTGCTCTGCCATGGAAACCCACAGGATGGCATTAAGCAAGTCACACTCTCTCAGCCACAGAGGAAGGCAAGGGCAACTCCCCCCCCCCCTTGAACAAATCCTGCCAAGAAAACCTCATAGTAGGTTTACCATAGGCTTGTCATAAGTCTGAAACAACTTGAAGGCACATAACAACAACCTAATGTTTTATTTTTCTAGGGCAGGCAGTTTAGTCTAACAAACACACCATGACATGCAGGCGTGAATTTGAAACTTAGAGATTGTATATCTGTATGTGTTCCTACAAATTACTAATTTCACTTGGCTCACCTGCATCCTTTACTTAGAATCATTCCAGCTGCTTCAAGAAGGGGAAGGAAGAGGTGCCCTTTAGTTTCTAAAGTGTTGTCTTACAATATATTCTTAGGCATTTGCTGTTAGTAGTTCTTTCTAAGGGGCCATTCAGACTACCTTTTACCCCAGATCAGAACCTGGATTAATCACGGGAGGTTCATATTGGCCCCAATCCTTCCACAAGCGAAACTGAGGCTTTCACACCACTTCAGGGCTAATGCCCCTTGGCACGGATCTTTTGAAAGTGGAGTAAAAGCTGTATCTTTTGAGAAAAACTGGGTCCGGCAAATATGAACTTGTCCCCGATCATGATTGGGTCAAGTTCAGGGGAGGGATTTAGGTCAGAGGGAGGGCGGAGGGCAGAACATGCCTCCCCTTCATTGGGGTGAAGGAGCAGGAGGAAGAAGGAGCCGGGGGAAAGAAGGGGGCCATGAAGGGCAGGAGGAGGAAGAAGGAGCAGCGTGAAGGGTCAAGTTCAGGGGAAGGAATTTAGTCAGAGAGAGGGCAGGGAACGGAACATGCCCTTTTTTGGTATTTTTATTTTGACAGACTATGTGAATATTTTTTCTACAGGCAGATACATATATAGATAGAATGTGTGTGCTTGTGCTACATTTCCCTTTCATTAGCTTGCTCCCAGCACGGCACCTCACTTTGCAAGAGGCTTTTTTTCTAAATTATTTTTTATATGTGAATGCTACAATGCGAATGTTACAAATGTTTCTCTTTCAATTTGGCAAACTGATACAGAATGCTTTTGCTACTGTTTGTGTCTGTAAGGAATTCTGGGGTGGCTGAGGGAAAGGAAAGGATGCAGAGATGGCATTCCGAGGTGAGGAATTAATTACGATTATTATTATTATTATTATTATTGTATGTGTATGAGGCATTCTGGGATCACAAGGAGGGAGGATGCAGAGATGGCATTAGAATGTATTTTGGGGTTGAAAACGGAGACAGAGGAAGATCCATAATCTGTAGTGACTCAAATACACACAACACACACATACACACACACCTGGAGGTTTTTAAATTTGACAAAATATGCACACACTGCTATCAGGTTTTTTTTAAAAAAAAGTTGGGGGGGAGCACCCATCCAGTTGCCCAATTGCTATAGGAAACATCACCTTTGATGAAAGCTGAACTGAATTTGATTGACAGCAAAGGAGCCTTCTTTTAAACTGGTACCTACAAATGTGAACTCTCCGCAAGAGCTGCAATGGCATTCAGGGTTAAATTACCCCAATTAAGGTAAATGATAGTGGGTACTTGCTTCCGGAGAGATTCGGGAGGGGGGACCCAGATCTGTCCAATTACATCCAGGGTAAATGGGCCAGTGAGAATGGGGCCTAAGAGAGTGAATTGTGAATGGTGCCAGACCATCATCAGTTTAATCAGTGGAGAGTGGGTGGGAACTTGTGGTCCTCCAGATGTATCCTTTTAATTCTCAGAAGCTCAAACCAGTGGTAAGGAATTGTATTGCAATATATCTGGAGGACCAAGAATAACCCATCCCTTGTTTAAATCTTGCTTAGCATGTCTGTAAGACAGTCAATCAGACATTTTGAGGTTCAAAGTGTGGCTAATGAATGCACTGGAGGAGGAAAGAATATGGAATTATGGTAGGTAGATTTTGCCCTTGAGACCTGTGTGCATTAGAAGAACAAAGGTTGGGCCCATGTATTGATCACAGTACAGGCATTATTCTAATGGGCAGATGCACATGTTTTGTTTATTAAGAAAATAAAATGTGCAGTAAGATACAAATTTTTGTGTAGCTGGCATTGTGGGCTATAAGGGATAGAGTTATTTCTTAAAGGAAATAGATGAGAAAAAAACCCAGAAACAGAAACAGAAAATTAAAATGACTATTGTTATCTTGTAGTCATCATTGTTATGTTCCTCCAAGTTGACTCCAATTTATGACAACTCTATCAAAGGGTTTTGTTGGCAAGATTTATTCAGAGGAGCTTTGCTCTTAGAATGAAAGACTTAGACCCTAAACAGACCTACAGAAAGTGCTGGGCTGTGGGCGGAGTCAGGGTGCAGCATCCTCACACTGGATGCCCTAACTCTGCCCCCATGGCACCATTTTGGCACGTGCTGGTCCACACAGCAGGTGCCATCATGACATATCTCCAGCGTTGCAACCACATGATGCAGTGCTGAAGGGGTGTTATAAAGCCGTGCCGCCACGGCTATGATGGGACCCCTTGAAAGGTGCAAAAAGGAGCTGCTTTTTGTGGCTCCTTTTTGCACTCTCCAGAGGCCAGATCAGGTCCACAGCACGAGGTTGCCGCGACCCTGATCTGGCCAGGAAAGGGGCGGCTGCATACTGCCCCTTAGAGGCAATCTGTATAGCAAGTTTCATGACTGAGCAAGGATTCAAACCATGGTCTCCCACAGCCCTTGTCCAGTACTTAAACCACAACACCATGTTGGCTGCTACAGACATAGGCGGGTTATAGACCGCCCATTTGGGGCGGTCTGGACCCGCCCCTTTCCCCGGAGTATTGGGGGTTCAGTGGCTACACCGGCAGCCGCTGAGGCCCTGATTCGCCGCTATTCAGGCTGCAGGGAAGCAGCAAAACGCCGCTTCCCCGCAGCCTGAAAAGAGGGGTCCTTGGGGCTTCAAGCCCCAAGGACACCCTGCGGCGGCGGGGAGGGGGAGAAAGGGGCCGCTTGGCTCCTTTCTCCCTTGCTTCACTGGGCGCAGCCGTTTGGAGGCTGCGGCCAGCGAAGCAAAGCAGCGCCGCGGACCAGGAAGGAGCTCCGAAACGGAGCTCCTTCCTGGTCCGCGGAAAGGGCGCCCTAGGTGCCCTGGCATGGATTGAGGACGTCACGTCCGCGCCGCCGCGTCTAGAGGCGGCGCAGCCGTGACTTCCTCATGACGGCGGCCATGTGGAAGGGCCACCGCCATTTAGTGCGTGACAGGCACGCACTAGGGTTAGGGCGGTGCGGAAGCACCGCCCTTTTATAACCCTAGTGCGTGCTCGTCACGCACTAAAATGCCGGTATGTAACCGGCCATAGTTTTCACAGCCCTATATTCATAATATATTATTGGTACCAATTTCCTGGCTGCACCATGGGTGACCAAGGAGAGAGAGAGAGAGAGAGAGAGAGAGAGAGAGAGAGAGAG
>NC_056523.1:294150705-294165995 GCF_019175285.1 Sceloporus undulatus | reverse complement strand
TGGAAGGGCCGCCGCCATTTAGTGCGTGACGGGCACGCACTAGGGTTAGGGCGGTGCGGAAGCACCGCCCTTTTATAACCCTAGTGCGTGCTCGTCACGCACTAAAATGCCGGTATGTAACCGGCCATAGTTTTCACAGCCCTATATTCATAATATATTATTGGTACCAATTTCCTGGCTGCACCATGGGTGACCAAGGAGAGAGAGAGAGAGAGAGAGAGAGAGAGAGAGAGAGAGAGTATATATATATGAAAGAATAGATATCTGGCTCCTTTGAAGCCAACTGTGTTGATGCTGGCACTATCAGCTATACTCTGCTTTCTTTTTTGTACCATGTCTATAGAACTCATTGATACCAAGAAAGCCCTGCTTTTCATCACTAGGTATTGTAATTACTTTCACTACTGTTTAAGAGTTGTCAGCCCTGGTTCATTCACTGAGATACCACCACATTTTGATAATGCCCATGTAACTTCAGTTAGTATCTCAGTGGGGCTGGCTCTGTCACTTTCTGTGATGTGCTCTATGGCCATGCCAAAGAACATGTGGTGCCAGGCAGACCAGGGAGAAACATTTCCTTGGTATTAACTGCATGGCTTCTTGTGTAGTAGAAAAGCATATGAGAGAGAGAGAGAGAGAGAGAGAGAGAGAGAGAGAGAGAGAGCTTAGAGCAAACTCTGCCATAATTTTATATGCCTTTATTACACATAGAAGCTTTGATTATATAGAAGCAGAGTTTCTACTTCTGTAAACGAAAATGTTCTTTCCTATATCTGTCATGCCATTCCCCCATCTCTTATGATGTGTAAATTTAAAATAACACACTGTATGTATGTGTTTGTGTGTGTTGAACTAGTTTCAAAAGAAAACTGTTTAAACAGTCTGTCAAATGAAGTAAACTGTAAAGCTGGCCAGAAGACTTAAATAATTCTGCACAGGAAAACAGAGCAGCACATTTAACTATGGTTGTCAAGTGGAGAAAAATATCACAGGTGTGTTGCTTCTTTTTGCATTTACTGTGACAAGAAAACCACAAATTCTGCACCTGGGACATGGAAATTCAGGTCACAGAAAAATGAATCATGTATTCAAGTAACTGACATGCAGAGCCCAGCTTAACTCCATTTCTGGGAAATACAGTGGCTGGTATCATTAACCTTCACAAAAACATTCCCTAGTCACAATCTAGAACTACAATCTAGTTCTACCTGGTACTGTATCTATGGTCAGTGATTCCATTCTTATAGCACTTGGAATTTTATATCAGATGCTAGGCTACTGCACAGAAACATGGAGTGACAGAATCATAGCTACAATGGGCTTGAAGAAAGGGAGAGATTCTAGGTTGGTCCTACAAGAGCTTGACGCTTAGGGCCCTTTCACACTATACAATTAAAGCATTATGATTCCACTTAAACTGCCATGGTGGCTGCATGCTATGGCATCCTGGGGTTTGTAGTTTAGTGAAGCCCTAGAGCTCTTGGACTGAGAATGCTAAATATATTTCCTTAAACCGTGACTCCTGGCATTTCATGTCAGTTGAAGTTGAATTGTAGAGTTACAATTTTGTAGTAAGTAGAGAGATCTTATAGCACCTTTGAGAGTGACTGAAAGAAAGAGGTTGGCAGCATGAGCTTTCAGTGGTGCTTTCTATTATTATTATTATTATTAACCTTTATTTATGAAGCGCTGTAAATTTACACAGCGCTGTACATGCCATTTGGGACGTCCCATTTTAAAAAAGGGGCGTCTCTTATAGACGCCCCTGGGCCTAGTACGGACTCCGTCCGTACAAGATGGCGCCGGCCCTTCTACATGGCCGGCGCCATCTTTGCGTATCGGACGCTGAGCGTCCGTACGCGTCGCGCCGCTTGTGACGTAGCGAGTGCGCCCCTGGCGCCTCGCTACGTCGCAAACGCGACGGAAAAAGAAGCTCCATTTTGGAGCTTCTTTTTCGGTCCGCGCGGGAGTTGGGCCGTGTGAAGGCTCCGGCTCCCCCGCGGACCTACTGGCGGCGGCGGCAGACCTCTGCAAAGCAGCGGTCTGTACCCCGCCATAGACTTAAGTTTCCTTCCTCAGATGCATTTGGGTCCCAGTTTTCCACCAATTCCACTTTCCGACACTCCTCTGGTCCCTAACCCTCAGATAAGGAGGGACTTCCATAATTTTTATACAGGAAGTAATTTCACTCCTATCTCAAGGAAATTAAACCTTTTTTTAGCATACTAGGATGAGAAAATACAAGAGACATGTTCATTTCCCTTTTTTAGAACCTTCATCACTTTCCAAAATGAAACAATATTTGAGTTCCTATTTGCATATGACATTGTCTCATCGATGTTTTCCAAAGACAAAGTAAATACAAATTCCTCCATATTTTCCAAATGCAAGACTGTTTCAAAGACAAAAAACAACAAAATCATGCTGGAGAAAGGTCATTTTAAAACAATTTTATTATACTTCAGTGCCTGTGGGGTTCAGTTGTGTGAGCAAGTTATTATACCACCTGTTTTGCAAAAAGACAATTGTATGTAATTATAGGAGCATAGTGTGAAAAAGATTTTTTTAAAAAACCCCCAACTCTTTCACGTTGTGAATAAAAAAGAATATCCTTTTGAACACTGCAGAAATAAGAATCCATGGAAATGAAATGAACCTTTGCTTTTGAGAAAGTTAATTAATCCCTGGATGGGAGCCACTGTTTTTCTTGAGCTGGTTTTGATTTGAGTTTGGCATTGACAATATTTATACTTTTCTCTAGTAGCGTAACTGAAGTCTTTGAGTCCCTGCTAGGAACAAATATTTCCCATCTATATCCTTGCTTAGTTACTGCTCCCAGTACTGCTTCCAAGAATGCCAACTTGATGGAATAAAAGGACCATTCAGCTGAGGTATGAACGATTGATTCTGAATCCTAGGTCAGCCACAGCACTTGGAGAAGTTGCCTCATTGCACAACCACTCCTCAAACCCAGCAGAGGATTGCCCCCTCCCCAAACCCATAGGTTCAGCTATGGGATGTATTTTTTTTTTTTAAAGGATCATTATTGCTTTCTTTTGGCATCTTAAGTGCTCAGGGCAGGTAAAACAATTTAGAAAAGCACAATGCAAATGAATGTGCTGGAGTGAAATGGTGGCCTTCTACACAATTATAGTATTGTGATTCCACTTTATCTGACATGATTCCTTCCTATGGAATTCTGACTTCAGCAGTTTGTTGTTGATGAGTGCCTTCATCGTTTCTGACCTATGGCATCCCTAAGGCAAACCGACCACAGGGTTTTCTTGGCAATATTTGTTGAAATGGGGTTTGCTTTTGCCTTCCTCTGAGGCTGAGAGAGCATGACTTGCCCAAGGTCATCCAGGAGGTCTCCAGAGTCATAATCCAAAACTCAAACCACTATACTCACATTTTGCAGTTTAGGAGGGGCATTCAGATTTCTCAGCCAGAGAGCTGTCATGCCTCACCACCAACTACAAATTCTAGGATTCTATATGATATAGTCATGACAGTCAAGGAAGCAGCATGGTGCTATAACTGGGAAGTGTGAAAGGGTCCTTGGTGTACATTTAGTTTGGGCTAAATCAACTTAGCTTGTTTCATTTTTGTGTTTTGGTGTATGTTCATTTTTTTTCTTTAAACTCACATGACCAAGCTCACTTTTGATCTGGTTAGCTGTGTCATTCCACATGATTTTCTGTCATTAACATCACTACACTAAGCTTGATGTCAACATGGCACAAAGGGTTTTAAACAATATCATGTTTTTCTCTATGGCTAATTAAATTCAATGATAATTTGGTCAAAGGAAAGCAAGGATAGTGAAGGCAAAGATGGAATTTTGGGACAGAGCCTGAAATGTCTGCTAAGAGGGGAATATAACAATAACTTCATTCAGGTATTTGATAGCTCAGGATACTAACTGCACAAGGCATCTATCCAGAACCCCACTCCATTTCTGTCCCTGAAATACTGCATGCATTGGCCATTCTCTCCAGCTTACATGTGATCAGCATCAGTCTGAAGATACCAATTGCACCATGGCAGGGAAAAAATTGATTCCTAGGGCATAGGGCTAGTCCACATGGATAGCCTCCTTGAATATTTAGTAGCCAGATGTACTGAATGTCTGAATAAGGCTAATATCTTGTAATTTGGTAGACTCAAGCAAAACATGAGCAACAGTATTTGATATGGCTGGCAAAGAGCTGTACATTGTTTTTCATTCACCAACATCTAGCCCCTGCATATATCTTGTTGACATCTCCCTTCATCCACCATCTTGAGGGAGAGAGAGGCAGGCTAGCTCCATCAGGCCTGCCTGGAAGTAGATTAACCATCCATTAAGAAGCCAAGCCCTCCCTCCAGTCCATCTCCCCTGATCCAGGCCTTGGAGGTAGAGAAGAACTGCTGGACCTCATCCCCTTCCCCTCCACCACTCCCTTCTCCTTTTGTATCATGTCTTTTTAGATTGTAAGCCTGAGGGCAGGAAACCGCCTAATTAAAAAGATTGTATGTACAGCGCTGTGTAAATTTACAGCGCTTTATAAATAAAGAATAATAACAACAACAACAACAACAACAACAGTCAGGTTTTGTTTGTTTGTTTGCTTTGCCTAGGTACACAGCTGTGAGAAGCATCATTTCCATTGATATTGCTGAAAAAATCCATAGGATGGAGCAATGGGAAGCGAATCATCCCTGGTGTTACCTCAAAAAGGTGGAAGAACTTGGGGTCCCCATCAACTGTGGCAGCATCTCCTCAAATGTTGGAGGAAATTGTTTAGGTCAAGGAGGCTTGTGAGAGGCTAGGTAGCTTAAGAATCATTTTCACATAACAGTACTAACCTGGGGAGGGGGCTTCATGATTAGTGAATAAAGAAGGTTTTATTTTGGAAATATGGAAGAGTGCAACCAAACACACAATAATATTTCAAACAGACACACCACATAGAGCTAACAAAAACAGGAGATTTAGGGCTGAAGAGGGGTAATTATAGTCTATCCTGCATAACAAGGGGTTGGACTGGATGGCCCTTGTGGTCCCTTCGAACTCATAGGTTCTATGATATTTACCTGTCCGGAAGAGGAAACCATGGAAAGTGGAGTGTGGCTCAGATGGTGTTGGAGGATGACACAGCAAGTGGAAGAGGCTCCCTGTGTACACATGGTCAGGGGAAAGACTGGGGGCAAAGTGTGTGCAAGAAGACTAGATCTCAGCCTGATATTTATAGCTGATATCCTAGCCTTGAGGGTTGGTAGGCGCTATCTTGCAATGCAACAAAGACCTAGTGGTTTTCCCAGAGAATTGACAATTGGATTCCAGAATGACTGGTGGTTTTAACTTTGCAGTAACAAAAACATTGATTGGATTTAAGACAACACCCAAACAGATGGATAGGGAAGTTGGCTGAGAACATGGCAGAAGGTAGGTAGGAAGTGTGATCTTACTTGTTTTTAGTATGATGGGACCTTCTTTGTCTCTAGTGCAAGAGGATATGTGAAATTCTGGTTTGGAGTGGGGGGGGGATACAGTGATCACCTATTTTTGGGCCCATGTGCCCTTCCTGGATGCTGAAAGGACAGATTATTATATACATACATGGGAAAATTTCCTTGTGATCCAAAGATCATTGTGACCTCTTAAGAACATGCCTGGGTCCAGATGTGAAAATATGAAAACCCCCATATACAGTGCAGGTGGTGTTGGGTATGCTAACACTGGCCCCACTGACAATCTAGGGAGATCAGTTCATTCTTCCAAGACAAAGATCCCTGACTTCTGAAGTTTGCTCCCCTCCAAAGAGGCAGCTCAAAACCCAAAGCAGCACTTATTTGTCTGATATTAGGCATTCACGATCTTCTCACCTCTGCAGCTAGTACATCTGCAGGTGTCATTCTGAGAAACATAAACATTTATAACAGTTTTAGAAACAAATGACTGATAGTTTATAGGAAGCATGAAGAACTGGATTTCCAAACTGGGAAGTCTTTGAATCAGTCTAAGTTGGATAGGACTGTGTTCTGATGGCCAAACTACATATTAAAAAGCAATACATATTCTATACAATTAACCTGGTTTTCATCTAAGAATGGAATTTCTTCACAGATAAGTGCCTCAGCAATGAGCTTTGAAAATAAAACCATTTTTGTTTAACTTCTAATAAATAATGATAATAATAATAATAATAATAATAATAATAATAATAATTTTTATTTATGTATCCCACCTCTTCCAAGGATCAAAGCACAATTACATCATTAAAATAATACAATGCAATCGAACAGTCAATAAAATAATAATACTGAATTATACATCCCTTAAATTAGTTCCTTAACATCTCCATATATCAATTCATATACCATCATACTTAGAGAGGGGGGTCTTAATCATCATCTCTATACCAAATCTGATGGGAAAGCCCATCAGAAGACATAATAAACAAACCATACTAAGTGCAATATAGGAAGGTGATGTTATGGCAAGCAAACATCTTTCACAACATGGGTGCACTCACAAAAATACAGTAAGAAATGTTTCAGCTACTTTGACTCTGAGCTAAGGTCTAAAATGAATAATCTGCTTTGTGTATTCTCCTGCTCCTTAACTATCCCACCAGAAAGTCCAGCTTTTCCTGGTCAGATTTCATATCCGGGATTTTTTAAAAGCCCAACATGGATGTGATTGCTTATATTCATACAAATGGATTCTGTTATCAAACAAAAACAGTCCAAATGAATGAATTAAGGGTGAAACTTATATAACAAAAATTTGGTGGCTTGAGTTGTGCAGGAAAAGTAGTGGGAAACCAAGAAATGGTATGGTAGTGATACCATGCACTCTTTGGTGTTCTTTGAACCATTCAAGAAACACCACCAGTCATCTAAAGCTGGCTGATAATTTCTCAGTGGAAGGTTAAGGGCATGGGAAGAATTTAAAACTGAATCTTTTGACAGAGCTTGGAAAACTTACCTTTGGGCACTACAGCTCCTAGTATTTTGCATCCAACATCTTCAGTGGCCATGCTAGAAGGAAGATTTGGTGAGTTATAATAAAAAAATAACTTTTCAGAACTCTGCTCTGTGATGATGGCAAGGGCTAGGCTCCAACCAAGGTATCTCAAATCCATGTCCACTGGCGAAGGCAATGTGAGTTGCATACATTCAGACTGGAAGTTGTGTTTCTTAAACCCTAGCCCAACTCTGTCTTTGCTTAATGTTTGGATTGACCATTGAGGTAGTGCATCAGATTGGCATGCTCCTCGCAACAAAGTTCAGTGTTAGGCACCAGTAATTCCTTCTGGCAAACTTGCTTTGTACTGTTACTTAATTGGTAAAATAAGCTTAATGGTCACCATGTTCTGTAGTAAGAATATTAAATAACATTAGTCTCTGAGGAGTGGGCAGGGCTGAAAGCTGAGAATAGTTAGCAAAAAGAATGTGGGTTTGGTGTGGTTTCTCCCTACTTTATTCTTTCAGTAGGCAAGCCACTTGGCAAGAAGCAGCATGTTAAACTTGAGGGATAAAAATGTGTTAGTCAAACTGCTCCTGCAGTCTCTCTCTTCTCTCTCCTCTCTCTCTCTCTCTCTGCAGGTCTCCATTTCAAGTTTAAAGTAGAGCAGGGGCAAAGAGATTTTCATATGGGGTGTGGAGACAGAACAAATTTCACAGCCAGGTTCAGAAGATCACATTTAATGTTAAATGCTCTGCTTTCCCATCTTTCTCTCCCCCTCCCCCTTTGCAAGAATGTTTATTTTGTTCATTTGTAAGCTGTCCTTAAGGATATGACTCCTTCCAAGTTGGCTGAACAGTCAAATCAAGAAACAATAATAAAATCACAATAAGACAATGTCAAGGGATGAGGATTCATGAGGACTCTTCCTTTAGGGCAGATGGTTTCAGTTGAGCCCAGAGAAGGGGAGGGCAGGAGACATGACAGCTGGGGTAGCCAGGGAAGTCATCTCAAGCTCCATCTTCAAGCCTTGTTGCACTACAAAAGTAAGCCAAGATGCAGCATTAGAGAAGCAGCTTTCTCCTTGCTTCTCCACATGCCCTGGAAGCACTTCCATTCTATTTCCAAGGGAAACAGTCATAAAACAGTGTCTTTTGTCAAACTGGAAAAATCCATATGGCAAAAACCATGCTTTTACGACTGTCTCCACCTGGAGGAAGAGCAGATGTTCTATGATGCCATGTAGAGGGTGAATAGAAAGCCTCATCTGTCTCACTCATCTTACTTTTGTAATGTGATAAATCTTTTTGTCTCCCCCTCCCTTTTCTTTCTATCATAATACCTCATAATAATAATTATAGGTTTCTCCTGTGTAGCGCAGTGATTAAATGCCTGTACTGCAGCCACTCACTCACAAACCATAAGGTTGCGAGTTCAGTACCAACGAAAGGGCCCAAGCTTGACTCAGGCTTGCATCCTTCTGAGGTTGCTAAAATGAGTACTCAGATTGTTGGGAGCAATTAGCTTAGGGAGTGCTTAAGTGCACTGATAAGCGGTATAGAAATGTACTTGCTATTGCTATTGTTATTTAATATGTAATAAGTATAGAATATATAAATAATTAAATGATAATAACAGTAACAACAACAGTAGCAGCAATAATAATACTTATGGAGTAAAGGACAGGAGATGTTTCTGATGTGAATGTTTGCAGGAAGATGAAGGAGGCCCTGGCATTGCTCTCCATGTGTCCTGGACTGCAGCCAGCACACACAAACAACGCTGATAAGGATGGCTCAGCAAGGTAATTAGCAAGCAACTGGAAACAGTCCACGAACCTGCAAGGAGTGAGAGTTAACGAGCAAGCCGAAAGCCAGAACCAAAGTCAGGAAAACAGAGGTCAGAGTAGTCAGTCCAGTCCAGGGTCAGGGTAGCCAGAAGTAGCAAGAGTCCAATCCGTTCCAAGGTCAAGAGTCAAGGCAACAAGAAGTCAGGATACACAGCCAGTGCCGGCAGCAATTACACCAAAGGATCATACAATAAACTCTGGCACCGAGTCAGTGTCTCCCAGGTGTAGGAGACCCTCTTCTCAGTGCCAGCTGAGACTTGTTTGCCAATTGTCCCTCAGCAATTCTCATGGACCTGTGTCTGCCAGCACTTTCAGCCCTGCGTTGCCTAAAGGAGGGAACCACCAAGCCTGGTTCCTCCCCAGAGTCACCACTAGGCTGCTGTACTACCAGAGGAATCCCATCAGCACTAGGACCTGGTTGAACCTCCTCCTCTGGGACTGGGAGATCAGGGCTGGGCTCTGGCAGAGCAGAATTAACACCTGGTGTAGCCTCAATTACCCCTTGCTCTAGAGTAGACCCATCCTCCTCATCATCCTCTGAGTCCTGTTCTTGCCTGGTCATGACACCATCACTGCTAAATCCTATAGGGCACATAGCAGATTGAATCTTGAAATATGGCTCTGGAGGCCAGGGTTTGAATTACAGCTCAGCCATGGAAACTTGTTGAGTGACTTTAGGCAAATCACATTTTTTCAGCCTCAGAGGATGGCAAAGGCAAGCCTCCTCTTGCCAACAAAAAAAGCTCGATAGGTTTGCCTTAGGGTTGCCATAAATTGGAAATGAATCGAGCCAATGGTAGACAGAGACGTCTGTGTCAGTGGAGTGGTGAATCCACCACAGGTTTTAGACTAGAAATCATTGGGGGGGGGGGGGTAAAGTTCAACATTTTGGTCAGCTTGGAATTTTGAACTAAAATTCAAGAGTGGATTCATTTTCCAACTGACATCAGAATTACCAGCTGCCATTGACTGTTGCCCTTTTTTCCAGTTCTAACATGTTGCCTAAGATCCAATTTCTGGGAGAAGGATGGGGGTATAAATGTGATAATAATTTACTTGGACTTATGGCGACCCTATGAATGAAAGCTGTGCTCCATGCAAACCCCTTGTCCAATGAAGGCTTCTTTTGGAAGGCAAATAGCAGCTTTTAACAGGTGATTTTGGTCAGGGAAAATCCACTTCCTTGTGGTCCTAGGGCTGCTCAAGCTTCCCCACAGTTGCAATTTGCATAGCAAAAATTGTATGTTCATTAGATGCATGCTATTAATATGTTTAGTTTATATATACTGTAGTTAGGCACAAGCACATGGCTGAACTGCATGCCAGTTTCTTCATGCATGTTTGAAAAATTAAAGGGTTCCACCTGCAGAAGTGTTAAAGCACTGCCTAACAATTACAGTCCATGCCAAACAATGTAATGTCACCAGGCAAGGAAGAGTCTAGAGGTGATGTGAGGTTGACAGTTAACAAATGTTAAAACTGCTGTTATTGTGGACTAACAAAGTACTTTGCACGGCACAGAATTTATAATATGCCTTTGATACCAGAAAACATGGATTTTTACCACACCATGGGAAAAAGGGAGTACTGTTTTCATCAATTGTTCTCTTAGCGTTTGGCCTACCAACTGCAAATAATTAATTTTAATTATTCACTTTATTAGTGCTTAATTAGCTTCAGATTATTCATAGTGGCAAATTGTGCAAGATTTTCTTTCTGTGAGTGAACTGCTAGAGTTTCATAGTAAAGATGGGGCTCTCAGTGCCAACCAAAAGCTCATGGCAAGCAGAAATGGAAACATCTGGAATCTTCTTTAAAATAAATACTTGGGAGTGGACTCTGAGAATCTGGGGTGTGGGGAAGATTTGGATGATTCTGCACTGCTGGAAACTCCAAAAACTATGCAGACTGCTTCTGGTTTTGTCCTAGAGCAATGATGACTCCTACAGAATATCCAGATCAGTGGGCATAGGACCATTTAGGTTTTATTCTCTCAGATAATGTATCATTTGTGAGTGGGCAGGTCATTATATGTAAATAGTAGTGGGCTTAGCATCCCTAAACTCTTGCTAACTAATTTGTTTATTCTTGTCATCATGTATTTGGACTCTGGCATGTAGGCAGGATAAAATCTGTTGATAGGCTAATACCTAATATCACTGCGAACTAACAAAATATTTGTGGCTAAGGCAGGGTACAGACCGCCCAAAAAGGGTGGTCTGCCCGCGCCTTGTTTTGCTGCGCAAGGAAGCTGCAGCAGACAAACCGCGCAGCTTCCTCACAGAGCAAAAAGTACGCACAAAAAGCAGGTTCTTTTTGTGGTGCAATACTGACGCTGCAGTGCACCAATGGCGCACTCATGACATCAGTATCGCGCCATGATGTGCGAACACTAAGCATCTGTCACGTCAAAATGGTGGTACCCATCTGTACAGGGCGTCACCATTTTGACATACAGAATATGTGCTAGGGTTGCGGGGCATCTGTAAGGGATGCCCTGAGGCAATCCTAGCACATCATCAAGATATGCGTCGAGACCCATCTGGACTGGGCCATAGACATGACTCCTATGGGGTGGTTCAAAACTAGAGTTGACCTATTGAATCAACTGCTGAAGGGTGAATTAACACAGAACTAGATTCCATTGATTCAATGAGTGTACTCTAGCTGAGACTAAGAATTCAAGGCACATTTGCAATTCTGCAGTGGTGACATTTAGAGCTGCATAGTAACACTGGAAAAAGTGTCTATATGTGTCACTTTGCTATCATAGTAGGACTGTTCCAATATGTCAAACCAGTGCTTTCCCCCTTTATTATCTTACACCACCCATTTTTAAAAGAGGGCTGGGGAAGGGATAAATAATTGTAAATCCAGTTGATACAGAAGCTTTACAGACACCAAATTCTTTTGAGCTTTTAATATTTTTAATGTAATCTCAGAACACCACCAAGTGGAGCTAATTCCCACTTGAAAAAAATAACCTATTGAATGGGATACGATATCAGTTCTCAGTGTCCCAGAATCCCTCACCATTGGGCATACTAGTGGGGGGTTTCTGAGCATTAAAATCTTGAGACCAAAGTTTGGGAGCCATGGCTGTAAATGGAGAAATCCAGATGTTTTTATGTACCTGTAATGCACAGCCACTGGGTAGTGAAGTTCACTCAGCCAGGGTTGTTTAGCAAAGCGTCTCTGTGGAGAGACAGAGCAAGTGGACAAAATGGTGATTAAACACAGCAGTACCATCTATCTTTTTGCATTGTTCATTTGGAATTAGATGGTTTAGTTTTAAAAAAAAATCCAGCCCTTTCACAGTGACTTTTCTTAATTTAATATAGCATATTTTGTTGCTCACTCAATAGGAATTCATGGAAAAACTCAAAAAGTATGGTTAGTGAGGGGTTATTCAGATTTTTTTTTAAAGCACAACTGTCCGAATAATCTCACCCACACATTCTGGTTTTGTTGTTCACACTATTTTTTAAAAAATTGGAACGGCATCTCTGCGCATCTCTACAATTTCTGTTGCTCACATGTATCAGCACTCAAATAAAGATGGAGTCAGTGATATAGATGTATTTGAAGCATGCTCAAGGCATGCAGAATTTTATCTTGGTTTATCCTGAGTCTCTTTACATTGGTTATTCACACTTAGGAAAACTTGGGGAGAAAAAAAGCTAAGATTCACACAGCTGACAAAGCAAATCTTATAGGAAAACTCAGAAAGAAAAACAAGATTGATTATCCCAAGTTAAGTGGTTTTTTTAGCACCCCCCCCCCCAAAAAAAACTTACATGGATGCATTCGAAATGCATTCGAACAACAAAAATTGAACCTACATTCTACTGGGATTATTTTAATCAGCTGAATAACCCTTGTTTTACCATGCTGCTTTATGTGGCAATGGAAGTAGTCTGTCTACCACAGATCAAGTCTACAAAGGCATTCTGTGACTCTGCGGAAAGATGTTCACATTTTTGGAACTAGCTAGAAAGATGAACTATAGAAACCAGAGGGGGGGGATGGAGGAAGAGCAGAGTGACACAGAGAGAGCATTGGGAAAAGGCAGCAGATGTTGTAAAAGATCTTCTTTCATGTTCCCCGTGTACCAGAAATGTGCAGACGTATGCTGGCAGAGCCTCAGTCAGAGCAGAGTGAGGCTATATCTTACACATCTGGAAGCTATTTGGCCGAGTGTCGAGTTCAAATGCTTTCTGCCTCAGCTGGTTTCAGGCATACCTCTGCAGTGCTGGCGCTCAGCTTGGGACAGTTCAATGCACAGAACTCATTAACACTGGCCAGGGGGTGGGCAAGGAAAGGCAGGCGGAAAGATCTCAGATAGATTTGGAACTGTGCATTTCAGCACTTATCACAACCTTGCTCTTCTTCTTCTTTTGCCCCACTTTCTTTTTTCCCTATTGCTCAGGCTCCACTAAGAAATGGGACTAATAATGGAGAGACGGAGTGGCGGGGCAGTGGGGGGAAGAGGAGGAAAAAGAAGAACGAGAGAAGAAAACGGCACCACAGCTGAGTGAAGGCTGGCCCTCTATCAAAAGACAAAATGTACTTGGACAAAGTCCAGTACATGAGTTAACTTGAGTGCAAAGCAAAGCATTCAGAGCACAGAAAGGAGGGAAAAATAAGTCCTTTGCTTTGGAGTTACACAGAAGGGTCAAACTAAGTTAGAGCTCTCTTTTCACTCTTTCATGAAACCTACCACAGTTGGCTGTTTCTGTCCAAGTGCAAAGCCTGGAGCTTGGAGTAGTAGAAGCTGCTGGGAGTGGGATGGGGTGGAGAGAAGCCATTTGTTTTCTTTTTCATTTGTTAACTGGTTCTGCTCTAGAAGAAGTGATTCTCCTTTATCTGGCAAAGGTTGCACTACACATAAGGCCTCCCTCACTTGGTCCAGAATGCAAAATATGGGCCTCCTGTGATATGAAGCATCAGTGGGAGGCTAACTGGAGTTTGAAGAAGAATGTCCCAATTTTTGCAGGACTTTTGGTTGCAAAAGCCTTAAAGTGTTGCAGGGGGTGCAGGTGGTATGGAAGACAAGGGTCTGCCCTGGAGGATGAAAATGGGGGAAGGAGGATGAACGGATTGTCTCAATAGCTCATTGGGTTGTGTACGTCAGTTTTAGTACTGGAAATAGAAACACCAATGCTGTAGCAAGTAACCTGAACCAGTGTGTATAAGGGATGGGGGAAGTGTAGGAGAGCATAAGGCCACTAGAGGATTTCCACTCATTCTTCCCCCCCCCCCCCATGTCTGCATGTAAATTGCAGCACATAGGCTTTACTTCCTCCTTTCTTTGTGGGTCTTTCCTGTTTCTTCTTCTCCTTGCTAGAAAGAAGCAGGCAAGCAATATGGGGATGTATCTGCACTGCAGAAATAATGCAGTTTGATGCCCCTTTAACTGGCTCAGTGCTATGGAATCCTGAGATTAGTTGTGGCATCTGAGCAAACTAACTGAGAAGGCTAAAATTCCATCACATTGAGCCATTGTAATTAAAGCAGTGTCAGACTGTTATTTTTGCAGTGCAGATGCAGCCGGAGGGTGCTCACGTGAATGTGGACAAATGCAGCTGGAGGCTGTTCAAGTGAATGTGAACAAATGCAAACTAGCTTTAGGGACTTCTGTAACCAAGTCTAGGGAATCAATTCCCTTCTCCCCTCTCCTCACAAACTAAACTCATTTTGTTTACTGAGTGCAATCTATTTTTGCACTTTGATCTCAGTTTGCAGCAATTGAACTAAGCTGGGGAAATAGGAGACAAGAGGGAGGAGGAGAGAAACTGGGACATTTTGAAATTAGGTTAAAAAATGAAATGAGAGAGGATTAATCAGAACTGTCACTGCCAAACTGTTTGAGAATATGATAGGCACATTTATTGGATCAAATTAAGCAGTAGGATTTCCAAGGCAGATAGTGTTTGATTTGGGAAGATTTGGGAAACTTTAAAATTCTGTGTCATTTCTGTTGGAGTAAGCCCTGATTTGTGAATGCTTGATTTCCTTTGACCATCCCAGTTCCGTCCCAGACCCCTCCGCGTAAGGCGAATTTCGCCTATGCTGGAGCCCCATTCATTTGAATGGGGCTCATGTGCGGCAGCATGGGAGCGCAAGTTGGAACTGTAATGATAGAATAATATATTTTGTAGAATAATATATTTTTATTTAATTACAGCCCAAATTAGAGGATCCCTTCTGTGTTTTAGTTAGTTAATGTAAGTGTTCTCATGTTTTACTATTATGTAGTAGTTTTAGTCTAGTTTTAGTTATATATGTACTTGTATTTTTCTTCATCTCTCTCCCCCTCCAATCCTGTCTTTCTTTTTATGTTCTTCTTTTTGTATGTTCATGGTTTGAGTTGTGAATTAGATCATTTGTGTGTATATATAAATACACAAATGATCTAATTCACAACCAAAAACATAAGCATCCAAAAAGAGAAACATAAAAAGAAAGAGGGGATTGGAGGGGTTCATC
>NC_056523.1:294073832-294150695 GCF_019175285.1 Sceloporus undulatus | reverse complement strand
TCTATCTATCTATCTATCTATCTATCTATCTATCTATCTATCTATCTATCTATCTATCTATCATCTTATGGGGTAATTTTTCCCCAGGAGAAATTTTGAATGCTTTTTTTTTTCCCTGTTCATTCTCAATTATGGGAAAGTTAGGTTTTTTTTAGACTAGAGCAACCACAATCCCCCAGCCAGCATATTGACTCAGAGTTGTAGTCAAAAAAGTAACTTTTCTAGGTCCTGGAAATGGCCACCTCAATTTTGTGCCAAAATCAAGGGCTCTTTTGCCAATTTATGGGACTTGTGAAAGAAATAGTCAAAATGCTTTTAGGGGAAGAGTGTTTATCTTGCTGGTTATTTTTGTTGTTTTAAAGTGCTCCAAATGTTAAAAGTGCTCTTTCTCCCCACCCTCTCCCATGAGGAGAATGATCATAATTTCTTTCTTAGTTGTCCTCATTTGCCCAAATTATAGTTATCATGTAGCTGAATTTGAATTGTTGTAGTACCTGGACTGAGCAATATTGACCCCCACACTTGCTGCACTTCTTGGTAGGGCCACACCCAAAGAGTGGCCAGAAATTTAATTTGGAGGCAGTAAGGATGCCCTCTTCAGATTGGCCTCATAGTTCCAACCCTTGTTGGCTCTTGTCACTCATCTTTCCTTTTTACCCATAAGATGTCTCTCTAACTCTGATACTCAAGCTCCAAGGTGACCACTATACTAAACAAGCACACGTTTTCATTGTTGGGTTCAGTTTGGCAATGCGTGACGAATTCTCCTCATTAACTTTTAAAAGCAAATCCATCCAGATAGAGACAGAGATCAAAGGCATCAAAGATTCCATATGTAACATCTAACAATACACTGGTTTCACATATAACACAATAAAACATTTTAATTAAAACAATGATCCCTGAACTCTTTCCACACTCTCAGATCCCATCAAACTAAAATTCTTGTCTGCGGCCTCTCCCTATCTCTGTTTCAAACTGGGCCTATCTAACTGTTTAACAAACAAACCTCTAGTTTCATATTCATTCCCCAACAGGTCCCCCACAACATTCTGAAAGATCATAGAATCATAGAATTGTAGAGTTGGAAGAGACCACAAGGGCCATCCAGTCCAACCCCATTCTGCCATGCAGGAAATCCCAATCAAAGCATCCCTGACAGATGGCCATCCAGCCTCTGCTTAAAGACCTCAAAAGAAGGAGACTCCACTACACTCCGAGGGAGTGTGTTCCACTGTCGAACAGCCCTTACTGTCAGGAAGTTCCTCCTAATGTTGAGGTGAATCTCTTTTCCTGAAGCTTGCATCCATTGCTCTGGGTCCTGTTCTCTGGAGCTGCAGAAAACAAGCTGGCTCCCTCTTCAATATGACATCCCTTCAAGTATTTAAACAGGGCTATCCCATCACCCCTTAACCTTCTTTTCTCCAGGCTAAACATCCCTAGCTCCCTAAGTCGTTCCTCGTAGGACATGGTTTCCAGACCCTTCACCATTTTAGTCACCCTCCTTTGGACACGTTCCAGTTTCTCAATGTCCTTTTTGAATTGTGGTGCCCAGAACTGGACACAATATTCCAGGTGGGGCCTGACCAAAGCAGAATATAGTGGCACTATTACTTCTCCTGATCTAGACACTATACTTTTATTGATGCAGCCTAAAATTGCATTGGCCTTCTTAGCTGCCACATCACACTGTTGGCTCATGTTCAACTTGTGGTCTACTTGGACTCCTAGATCCCTTTCACATGTAGTCTTGTTCAGCCAGGTATCCCCCATCGTATATCTGTGCATTTCATTTTTTCTGCCCTATGTGCAGTACTTTACATTTCTCCATGTTGAATTTCATTTTGTTAGTTTTGGCCCAACTTTCTACTCTATTCCGGTCATTTTGAATTTTGATCCTGTCCTCTGGAGTATTAGCTATTCCTCAAAATTTGGTGTCATCTGTAAGTCTGATGAGTATGCCCCCAATTCTGTCATCCATGTCATTGATGAAGATGAAGATATTGAATAGCACTGGCCCCAGGACAGACCCCTGTGGGACCCCACTGGTCACTTCTCTCCAGGATGAAAAAGAACCATTGTTGAGCATCCTTTGGGTTCAGCCAGTCAACCAATTACAAATCCATGTGAGTGATTGGCTACATAATTAATAATAATAATAATAATAATAATAATAATAATAATAATAATATTTATTTGTATACCGCCCTCTGGCAAACCAATCCGGGCGGTTAACAACAGTAAAATATAAAATATGACAATTAAAAACACTTTATCCCTCCCCCCCTTAAGACAGTATTAAATAGTATAACTTATTAAAAATACAATATCAAGAATAAAAACAGCAATTAAAACTAAAAACCCTGATATCCCTCTGTTGATCCTCAACCATCTCTAAGATGGGGCCACGGGAGGAATGAGGGAATCAGGGAACCTGGGAACCTGGGCCGGGATGGTTAATCTGGAAAGGCCTGCCGGAAGAGATCCGTCTTGACCGCTTTTTTAAAGCTGTCTAATGATGTT
Source organism: Sceloporus undulatus (assembly GCF_019175285.1). Lineage (NCBI taxonomy): Eukaryota > Metazoa > Chordata > Lepidosauria > Squamata > Phrynosomatidae > Sceloporus > Sceloporus undulatus. Next base: position 294,148,172 of record NC_056523.1, on the reverse strand, counting down.
ATCTGACGGATCTCATCCGGCAGGTCGTTCCAGAGTTTGGGGGCGACAGCAGAGAACGCCCTCTGGGAGGTTGCCGCAAGCCTAGATTTTAGAGGCTGCAGTAAGTTCCTCCCAGAGGAGCGGAGAGCGCGGGGAGGATTGTACGGGAGGAGGCGGTCTCTAAGATAGTTTGGACCCAAGCCATTTAGGGCTTTAAAGGTGATAACCAACACCTTGTACTGGGCCCGGAAGCTGATAGGCAGCCAGTGGAGGGACCTCAAAACCGGAGTAATTATCAGGATGTGAAATGAAGTATTGTAATAAAATGGGAAACAGTTAAATACAAAATGTATTTTTTTCAGGATATTTACTGAATTCTTTATTTTCTTTGTTATTGATCAAATCAACCACAGGCTGGATCCCCATTCCCTGATTGTCAAGGAGCCCTGCTTTTTTGTATAGATCAAGATTCACTTTGTTAATCTTCACTCAGTTTCTTACTGACATCAGTCACCAGTTTAAAACTAGAAAAGCTTCCTTTTCTAGATAGAAAGGAGAAATAGAGTTGGATGTCATCCGCATATTTGTGGCAGCAGAACCCAAACTCTCTAGACAATTTCTCCCTGCAGTTTCATGTAAATGTTAAACAATATGGGGAACAAGGCAGATTCCAGATGAAGCTGACAGGCCAACTGCTAAGGCTTCAAAGAAGAATCCCCCAATACCATCTTCCGAACCCTGTCTGAACCCTCCATGTTGTATAGATGCCTCTGCAAAACAATTTTTCCAATCCCATCTCAGTGATGCTACAGAGAAAGATATCATGGTTGATGGTGCTGAAAGATACTCATCCTATCTGGTTCTTAGCATGCAACATCCACCAAGACAACAAAAACTATCTCCATCCCATTAACAGGCTTGAGGCCAGACTGAAACAGATCCAGGCAATCCATTCATCCTCTCCCAAAACTATTGGAGCTGAGAGGGCACCACTCATAAATGGAGCTTGTCCAAAAATAAAACATTGGAGACCAGCCAGTAATTATCTAGTACAGTGAGGAAATGTTGCAAGAGGAAACTAAAACAGATTCCGTGGAATTGACTTATGCATTTCTCAAATAATGAACCCCTTCTTAATTTATCTTTTGCTCTGTTAAATACTGGAGGGCATGGAGTTTGTGTCATCTGTTACTTTGCAACTGCTGCTGTCACTGCCTTCTTGTTTTTGGTTTTTCCTTTGTACGTATTTCACACTGTGACACTTTTGTGTGTTGCATATACAGTATGTATATGTAATAATGCAATGCACAGTTGTGTTATTGGGTCTGTCAAATGATTGCCTTTTATTTATGATCTGATATCCCACTTAAACAAGCCAGTAATCCATTTGCTTGTTCTGATTGCTGCCAGACATTGGCTGACAGTTTAAAATGTATATGTACTCCAATTGCCAGATCATTTTCTTTTCAGGGTCAGGCAGCTTGTTTCCATTTATCGCATAGTTTCACTCCCCCCCATCCCACCGCTATTGTATTTGACCTAGTTCTCAGCAGTGAGCAGTTTTCCATATTAAAATTATACTATGAACATCACCAGTGAAGCGTCTCCACCTCCTGCCCTTCTTTCCATATTTCCAGACAGAAAGATATAATTTGCTTTAACTGGATGCCAGTCCTGCTTTTTTAACAAGCAAGAAATGCTGTCCTGGAGCATTTCTACCCATGCAGTGTATGGGGGTGCTGAGATTCCTTTAAAAGAATCTTTTGTGCCAGGGAGCACAAAATGTAGTACATTCAAGCCTTTGAGGCTTGACTGCATGTGTGTGTGTGTGTGGGGGGGGTGGCGGGGTGGCAGGGAGGTGTTCGTGAACAATATGAAGCACAAATTAGGTCTCTTGCATGTTCAGGGGCGAGTCTTGCTCTATGTACCTGCACAAACACACACACACACACACACACACACCTGTTTTGATGGAACAAGGTAAGCTACAACTTTTACTGGTTAAAGCTGCGCATAAACTTGGCTCACATGGGTCCTGATCCAGGCATGAATTGAAATTAATTGGCTGGTGGTTTCCCACTTCTTCCCAAAGCCCATGCAAATTGTCAATCAATGAATTGCAAAGCCCTGACCTGCTTGCCAAACAACCAAGATTGTATATGTGGGACTCCAAATGGGCAGGTACCACTTTGTGGTTTCCCTACCATAAGGAGGGGTGGTCAAGGCACACACCCCTTAACTGGGCATGATCCTGCCTGCCAACTTGTCCAAAGTCCCTTAAGCCCCCCACCGACTCAGGTCATCATATATGAGCATATTAAGGCAGAAAAAAAACCTCTTATGGGATCCAGATCCCATTCCAAACTACCTGTACAGTTGTGACAGAGTATCAAGTGACACCACAAAATAGGTAACAATATGATCATCTGCTTGCTGCTCCCAAGGGAGGGTGGGCAAGATGAAACTCTGAAGCAAACTGAAGGTTGGAGCACTGGAGAGCTGCTTTTATAATGCAATACCTGACCTAAGTGAAGCCTTTGGCCAGACCATCTCTAGCCCACCCAACAGCCAATGAATTTAAATTCATTGGCTGGTGGTTTTCCACTTCTTCCCAAAGCTCATGCAAATGGTGCAGGCCTCTAGGAAGAAGGCAAATGCTCAACTGAGTATTATTGCCTGGCTCCAGAATGCTCTGTGCTGCCCTCAAGCCACAAAATCACCCCATTAAATTAATTTCCCCCCTTATTTGACACATAGCTGAGATTCTATTAGAGACTTGCCATTACAACATGGCAAAGGCCCAGTTTGAGGATCACCCTTGAAAGATCTTGTTTCCAGTATGAGGCTGAATTTCCATGCTTTCCCCCCATCATCGTTTTGCAACATGCACATAGTATACTCTGTTTAATACTCCCATCTTTGTGAAAAATTAGTGTCTTTGTCCCCTTTCCCCTAGTGTTCCTAAGCAAGTGCCTGTCCACAGATACTCAGATGCAACAAGACAGGTTGACTGATAACAGATGAACAAGCACCCCTTCAGTCCAGCTATTACTTTCATTATAAGACAATATGTACCACATTTTCTCAGTACTGTACATTTTACAGAAATGCACAACAGCCACTTCTGATGCACAGATCACACACACACACACACACACACAGAGCCCTCCATCTTACAGTGACTTATGTTGAAAAAGAGGAATTTTTAAAAAGCTGTCTCATTTATCACATGGGGGTTTGCATCTCTGTTCCTTACCAGTATTCATCAGTTTTGATGCAAAATGGGAAAACTTCACCCAGGTCATTTTGAGAGACCTGGGCATTGTCTGTTTCTCTGCCCTGGTATCACTACAAAAGAAAAGTGGATGGTACAGTTTTTGAGAGCCTGCTAATGCCCATCTCTGGAGAGTGACACACTTTGGAGTGGTAGCTGGGTAAGAGAGATGAGTTACTGTTTGTCTTCTGCTGCCAAAGAAAGGCCCTTCTAATGGGAGAGCTGGCCCTGAACTAAAATGATTGGTGAAAACACAGGACTGTTTCTCTTCATTGTTTACCATTTGAATGCTGATAGATGAAAACAATGGTAAAAACTGTCATTCTTACAATACTAGTCATGCTCATAACTATGTGGTAGAGCAATTTCTAAACAAAAAGCAGAGACATAGTCAATAGACCAACTTTTCTCTTTTCCCACTTTCCAAAGGTTGATAGTCTCATAGTTATACAACCACCCTGCATTCCAATTTGGCTGAGTTTTGTTATGTTGCATGCTTAGTATAAAGGATAATCCAGTCCTGGCTTGAATATTTTTTCCCCAGCATCCTTCTGCAGCTGCTGTCAACCTTTTCAAGATGCAGTTAACCATGTGTAAATATTATTTCTTCCTTCTAGGTCAGCATATATATGGCAATGCATTTGAGATGTGGTGCTGGAGAAGAGTGCTGAGAATACTGTGGATAGCCAGAAAAACAAACAAATGGGTCCTTGAACAGATCAAGCCTGGAAGCCATGATGACCCAGTTGAGGCTGTCATACTTTGGCAATATCATGAGAAGGCATGACTCATTATAAAAGATAATAATGCTAGGAAAAGTAGATGGCCGAAGAAGGAGCTAGATGGTGTAGTGAGGGAGGGGAAAATGAGGGGAGGGTTGGTCCAGCAGAGACATAATCAGAGGGAAAGGAGGACCCAGGGGAAGAGGAAGGGGAGGAGGCAAGATCCTTGGAGAGAGATATAAAAGGTAAAGGAGAGGTGAGCGTCTGGTGGAAGGGAAGACACGGAAGAACAGGATGCAGAGAGGCGGTCGGAGCAGGGAAAGAGAAAGTAACAAGAAGCCCAAGGAGAGAAGGACGCCCCGTGACTCTCCAGGGAAGACACGGGTTGTTGAGAGTCGGACCTCACGTGGAGGTAAAGTTAAGAGACCCCAAAGAAGAGGGGGATTTCAGCTATTCTCAGGAAGGGGAGTAGAGGAAGAAGGAAGGAGGAACTCTGGAAGGGGAGTGGTGGGACCCAAAGGGAGAACTTTTGGAGCAGGCCCCAGTACCCATAGAACGAGACAAGTCAGAGCTGGAGGTGTTGGAAAAGTGCTTCAGGCTGAGAGTGGAGCTGAGAGAAGCGTCACCATGAGGAAACAGAAAATTGTTTTGAGACAGTGTTTATAATCAGGGTTGGGTGTTATTTTGTTAAGTTGAAAGAGTTCAGTAAAGTTTGTGTGCAAAGAAGTTGCATGTCTGCAAGTTTGTAACTCACACCTGGAGTAGTGTGGCCACATGATTTCAATATGTTGCAGGGTGTGCAAGCCCCGCCCACAGATGGATAGACTGGAGGACAGAGGTCTTGGAGATATCTCATCCACAGGGTTGCCATGAGTCAGGGTTAACTTGAGGGTAGATAACAACAACATATATGGCAACAACATTTTTTTGCTGTTACTGCAGCTAGAAGATGGTACCTTGTGCTTCCTTGGTTACATATGCTTCTACAGCATGAGAATAGTGATTTGAACACTGCTGGTGAGATACAGAGCTCTACATGTGCTTTTTGGAAAACTGTGGAAAGAGGTACCTTCTTCCACAGTGATACCCACCCAATGTGCAATCCCAACAGGATCACAGGTTGGAGCCCTACAACCAATCAGTGAACAAAGAAGGCTATATTTGCAACAGCTCTTCCTTTTTCCCAGTTGCAAAATACCACTGCATGGTGCCCAGGAACCACCCAACCCAGCCACTAATTTGTGGAAAGGATGCCTTACAAGAGTGCATTGGTGGAGCTTTCTGCTCTGCCACTACTGAACAGAGTCTCAGTCATAATGCCCAGGGTGGATCACAAGAGCAGCCAGGGTTGCCAGGCCTGAGAAGAGGATGTGTAGGTGCCAGAGAACAGAGCTATATGTTCCTCTGTGTTTTTCCCTGTGCTCTCCATCAGTGAGGTAATACTTATGGAGTTTATCACACTGCTAAAAAAGCCCAGATTACCTCTCCCAAGATGAATTCTAATTTGGGAGGCAGCCGGGTTCTATTTTATGTAATTTGCCACCAAATCCACTGGACGAAAACTGCCCAGATGCAGCCTGTGTCCCAGGAGCACTCAGCAAGCCGCTTTTCAAAGTCTGAAAACTCCTGGGACTTGGGCTACATCTAGACTGTATTTGGCTGGCGGTTTTGGCGATGAATTACATGCAATAGAACCTGGCTACCTCTCGAATTAGAATTCAATTTGGGAGAGGTAAACTAGGTTTTTAGTGGTGTGATAAGCTCCTGTGTTGGGAGGGGACAGCTAAGGCTGAAAGTTAGAGCTTGGAAAATAAGGGAGGACAGCTATTTTCATTCAATTTGGCAGAGCTTTACAGTTCATTGCCTTGCTCCACAATCTGTCCAGGATTAAAATTACAGGAGCATTGCCCTATACCCAATCTGGCAACTCTAGTGCTGTAGGTACTGTCATGAGCAATAAGAGTCCTAGTGGGAAGAACCACCCAACCTGTTCACTGTTACTGTTTTGCAAAAACTGTCACTGTTTTGCAATCTGACTGCTTAACAAACATCTTTCTTCCCTCCCCGTCTCTGGATTGCCATATAACTTGATTATCTGGATTTTACCCAAATTCTGGCCCCCTTTGTCCAACTTGACCATATTCCTGTTTCCACAATCACTTGGCAAGAAGCATTTTCATCCTGCCTGCCAACTCTTTCCTGTTCTGCCCCTGGCATCATAAGGATATACCCCCATGACATCACAAGGATATCAGGTTTTGGCTCTGAGCTCTCAGGTAATAGAGTGCTGCTGAGGAATACAACAAACCCAGTATGTCTAATTTGGGATTATTTTGGTGTGTGCACTAAGGATAAAAAAATGTTTGTATTTATTCATTCCCAGGTAAAAGATCGAGTTTCCTGGCAATCAAGAAATTCTACTAGGGATGCATCTACACTGTAGAAAGAATGCATCTTGACATCACTTTACGTGTTGTGGTTCCATCCTATGGAATCCTGAGATGTGTAGTATTACAAGGTCTTTAGCCTTTTCTGCCAAAGAGAGTTGATGCTTCATAAAACTACACATTCCAGGATTCTGTAAGATGCAGTCATGGCAGTTAAAGTGGTATCAAACGGCATTATTTCTATAGTATATATGCACCCTGGGAAGAATAATGTGTCTTGTGCCAAAGTACTATGGAGAAATTATTCTGCAGATAAAAACATGTGGGTGGTTTTTGTTTGTTGGTTTGTTGTACTACCCCATTGATTTCTGCACAAAAACAAGGCGTTTTGTTGCAAGAAAAACATGTGTTTTTCTCAGCAGAATTATCCTTCCTGAGTTCTTCAGGATGCTTGAATATGGCAAGAATTCTGTTGAGGAATGTTCATTTTCTCCTTCCACGGGCAGAAAACTACTGTAATTATTCAGCCTTGCACATCCTTGCATGAAATAGTCAAGGATTTATATCCCCAGTGTGGACATGCAGGAGAGTCTGTAGGAAGCTCATTACCAGAGCAAATGTCTTGGCTGCTGAACTTCTTTCTGATCATTCCTCCCTCTTACCAGTGGATACAGGGGTTAAGATTACTCTGTCAAAAGTAATAGAAAGCAGCTATTGGATAAAGAATGCAAGATCCCAGGGCTAACAGGAATGATAAGAGCAGTGAATAAACTGTGTGAGATTTTTAAAAATTAAAGATAAAAGACTAGACAATGTTGAAAGATTTACAACCCAAGCAAAAGCATTTGCAGAAGCGAGCGATTTTTAAAAACTGAAAAGCAAGAAAGGAAAAGAGGGGGAAAGAATATTAAGTCTCTAGACCTGAAAAAGAACAGGGAACTGAGCAGTGCCTGAAAATATTCAGTGGAGACCACAGTGCTTGTTCCAAGGGTAAAAAGGGTAGATAATATTGCATAAGAGGATAATGAATGTAGTTAGAAGGCTATTTAGAGCATGGAAAAAAACACATTTTTAAGTGGAAACATTGCTAAAAATAATAATAAGGAAATACTGATCTCCTATTGACAGAGCACTCATCTGAAAATGGGCTAAAAAGCAGTGGGCAAAGTGGCAAAATTATAGGGATATCTTGGCATAGACAAAAGGTCTAAAATGCAAATGCAGGAAAATTCGATTAAGGCTGCAATTACTCCCCTGAGAGTAAGACATGCATAGCATTGTGCTGCAAGACCTGCTCCTTTCTTTTCAGTAGGATTTGATCTGCTCATCCCATGAATGTGCCCAGGGCTCAGATTATAGTACTGGGAGAAGGAAATTAAGCCTCTCTAACTCTCTTAGCTTTTATGTGGAACTGCTTATTTACTGTTTTAAGAAAGTTATGAATGCCATGATTTTGCAAAAGTTTTAATAAAATTCAATGCTAAAATTGGTGTAAGGGGCTTGTGGATTTTCAGATAGGTGCCCACTACATTCACAAAAATAACTGAAACAAAGGCATGGTACAGACTGCCTCAAGGGGTGGGTTTGTGGTGCCCCTTTCGCTCCGGATTGGGGGCAAGTCAGCCTCACTGGCAGCCCTATGGTCCCAATCCAGAATTTTTCTGGACCACAGAGAAACGGCAAAATGCTGCTTCTCTGTGGTGTGGAAAGGAGGTGTCCTTGGGGCTTTATGTCCCTGGGCAACCTGGGAGCCAGAGCCATGGGAGAAAGGGGCTGCTCAGCCCCTTTCTCCCTGACATTGTTCCTGCTGCCGTTTAGTTGCTGCAGGAATGATGGAATGATTTTTTGGAGCTCCTTCCCATGCCGCAGCCAGGCTGCCATAAGTGGCCTGGGGCGGTGCGGAGATGTCATACATGTGCTGCGTCATTTGGACACAGTGTGTGTGACATTATCATGGTGGCCCCTGTGTGGATGGTTGGCCACCATGATTACGTCGCCGCCACGTACTAGGATTGTGGGGCATGCGGTCGCTCCGCCCCCACAGAACCCTAGTATGTGACCAGGCGGCCGCAAAGCTAGTCAGTTGTCTCTACTGTAACAGATGAACTTGAAAGAAATCAGCACATCATCTCTGGATTTGGTTCCTAATTTGGAAAGATTGCTGAACTACAAATGCTCTGCTCCAGTGTTCTCAGAAGTCTGTATGACTTCAAATTTATTGTTACTGTTATTGTTATTAGTATCCCATCTTTCCCCCCCACATATGCTAATAAATATTTTATTTCATATAACAATGGTTCAAAAGTATTCTGGTTTTGAAGATCCATTGTGTTGATATCAAGGCTGGACCAGTGCCTGACTATTATTACTAAAGGTAATATGGACTGATGTTAAGTACAGTTGGCTTTCCATATCCATGGATTCTGCAGCCATGGATTAAGCCATCCAAGACTCGAAAATATCCTCACCCCACCAAAAAAATATAAAAAAGCAAACCTTTTTACTATGCCATTGTACATTAATAATAATAATAATAATAATAATAATAATAGCGCTTCCACAGATTTTGGTATCCATGAGGGGTCTTGGAAGCAAACCGCAATGGATACCAAGGGCTCACTGTATTTGATTGGGAGTCTGCCACTGATCGAAATAGTTAGTGTTCCCATACCTAGGATTAAACACTGACCAAAATGGAGACTGCAGTCAAAAAATCAGAAGACTGAGGAGATTATCACACATGGCTTTTAAACTGTGATTCTCCTGGGGAGGAAATGGCATCAGTGATGCTGATTGTACAATGCTACTTCCCTTGCATGGGTTGTCCTGTCCCCCCAGGCATCCTTTTTCATTCATAGGGGAAACCTGTGAATGAACTGCAAATCACACAGTGCCTGAGCTGTGAAAAGCCATTCCCAGGGCACTTTTGTGATTGGCAATCATGTGGTATGGCTGTTCCATCCTCTCTCTTTTCCCTCCTCCCCCTCACTATTTTTTAAAAATTCTCCTGTTTTTCATATAATTCTTTAGCTCTGAAATCTTGAAGTTTTAAATATTATTATTTTTTTAAAATAAATTTTATTGTATAAAACACAAAATAAAAAACATACTAGCACAAAAGACATTTACAATTGACATATACAAACATATAACAAAAACAAAACAAAAACAAAGCTTACTTCCTAGCTGTGGCTATGAACGCGTTAATGCATTTTTCCTTTATTACTATCTCATTTAAATATCTTTCACTATTATCTAGAGAGTGTCCTCTTTTAACCTTTCCCTTCATATGTCAAGTTTACGTGATTATGTCTGTGTCTCATCCAATAATTTCTCTTATCAATCCTATCTATAATTCATCCTAAAAGAAATCAAATAACCTGAAAAACATCATATATCTTATTCACCAAAAATTACTTCGATATAAACCTTGACTCTTCTAGCGAAGTTACTATCTTAATATTTCACCTATTCTTTCTTTTCTTATCTTCTTATTTTCTATTATCCTCTCAGTTATCTATTTTGTTAAAAATTGTTATTGATGCCATTGTAGCATCAAAAATGTCTGGCTCTTTATTGCTCTTGAGCGTGATGCTTTAAAACAGAGGTGGACAACTGTACAGGTGGTGATCCTTTTAAAATTATTATCAAACCCCTGAACATCATAGGGATTGTACAGGTCTGCATGATGTGAAAGGAAGTGACATCTTGTCATTTCCAGTTTCATTTTTGGCTGATTTTTAACCAGTTTTGCGGATGGGGTTGGGTTTTCTTTTAAATGTTGTAGGAAGTCGGGGGGGGGTCAAATGGCCTGCATCCCATACCTTCCCTGCCCCTGCTTCAAAACAAGGGTCTGAGCCTGTCTAGAATTGAAATTGGCTTTTGGGATATAATAGGGCCACATTAAGAGCCTTATCAATGGGGCTAAAACTCTGGTTTACCTTTCCAGAATTTAGTCCTAATTTGGGAGGAAGCTAAATGTTATGCTGCTGAATCACCACCTGGGTCCATCCCGGGTTCAGCCTGAGTCCTGTAAGTCTCTTTGATGGCCATTTTTAGAAGTTGGAAGCTTCCAACTTCTAAAAATGGCAGCTGAAGTGGCTTACTGGACCAGGGCGGTGATTCAATTGTGATTTCTTTGTGATGACACCTGGCTTCCTCCTAAATTAGGACTGAATTCGGGAAAGGTAACCTGGGGCTTTAACCCCATGCGATAGGGTCGGCCCTCCATTTTTGTGGGGGATCTGTTCTTCACACACACACAGACACACACACACCCAAAAACGGAGACTTGTCTATATTCAAGCCCCATAGGCTTCAATGGGGCACATGCCCATGAGAGTGCATGGGGTGTGCGCCGCAGGGCTTCAACCCATTGCAAATAATGGAGATGGCTCATGAGTATTCAAGACCGTGGACCTCAAGTCCACGAGAAAGGAGGGGCGACTGTATATTGTAACTTATCAGAAATGCATCCCATCCTTGTATAATGGGGGAAGGCCTATACAAAAGCTTGGAAACTACCAATCCTACTTCCTTTTGTTGTTGGGCATGGGGGATGTCTCTCTGAGGTACCCTATAGAGACATACTGAGACCTAAGAAAGGACAAAGTCAGACTCAAGAGTCTTGAGATAGCCTCAACTCCTGCCTTTAATTATTAAAGGAAAATGGTGCTCTTTAGCTAAAAGGAAAGTGCAAGAGTAATCTCTGGCAAATGGAGCCAGTATGGGTGTTCACAGCTTGCACACGACGTGGACACTAGTCTTACCATATGGGCTAGTCTTTTCTGTGGAGAAATATACAATCACTGAATTTGGTTTTCCCTTATACAGTGTCCTCTACAGCTCTTAATAACTCAATTTTCTATTTTATTCTATTTTACTCTAAGGTTTCCAGGAAGCAGTGTTGACCCTGGACAAATGATCATGGCAAACTTTAGTAAGAGTGAGCCTAACTCTCATTAAAGGGCAATGCATGATACAGGAATGGTTTATTCCACACTTTCTAGAGAAAACTCCAATCGCATCAGCAACTGGAGCTCTAAATGAAGCCCTCTTAAGGAGCAGAGGATCAATAGGAATAAGTGAAATGGTCATTATAGTGCTTGGGCTGAGAATTGATGCTGTCATAAATTGTATGTTGAAAATGAAGTGAGTAATTTAAATACAGGTATTAATTCCCATTGAGTTCAGTAGATTTGGTGTCTGAGTAAGCATGCTCATGACTGCCCTAATCACTGTAATAAATACAGTTTACTCTGCAATAAACAGATTGTGGATTACAGATAGTGATGTTACTAAAATACAAACAAACAAACAAACAAAAAACCCAGAATACACACTACTTAGGCTGAATAGCTTGCAACATTCATTTTGAATCTGAGATGTGTATTCAGAGACCCAGAGGGTTTTCCTGGTTTGGATATTGATCTAAGTTGGAGAAGAACATGTGGAGAGGGAACTGTATTTCTTCCTCCCTTTTCTGATGCAGGACACAGCACAGTGAATAAACTACATTTCCCACAACTTTTGGTGGTTGGCTCAGATAGGCTATTGCTGTTGCTATAGCAGCAAGGCAGATAAGCAAGAAGTGGGTGGAAAGGGTGACTGCGTTATTCAGAAGCATTATTATGCTCCCAAAACGAACAACAATAATATTTATTTCTTACTCACCCCTCTCCATCAATCATGGCATGGAACAACAACAGATCAATATACAACACATAGCATCTGTTAAAAAGCATAATACCAGTATACACAAACCAGTTAAACTAGTTAAAATGCATAATATCAATGTAAAAGAACAAATAAGACCAGTACATATTAAAATAATCAACCCATAGTTTAAAATGCACAATTAAAAATAATAATCTGGGTTGAGAGTAAATGAAAGTGTTTTTTTAAAGATGTAGAAAATAATTTCAGCACTGGGATCTTCTGAGCAAATGTTTACACTGTTTTTAAAAAGGTAGCTGAAGCACTTAAAAAAATTAATGTTACTTGCAGTGTCAAAAAGCAAGATAGGGTGGGATGGTGCTTTGCCAAACAAGCACACAACCATGGGTTGGGATATGAAAAAAGTTCCCAACTTTTATTATGTTATCATTGTAAAAGACTTGGCTTGTATGAAATCAGATCCCTTTATCGGCTGACCCACCTGTAGTCTGATGAACAGCAAATCCAGATTGCATGCTGTATGCCACTCAGGTGAGAGCAATGGGATGCAATCTGGGTGAAAGCCTATGTGTGGTTCCACCACCACCTAGAATGAGGCTGAGTCCCCTGCCTTGAGATGGGCATGTTCATCCCCAAGGTCCCAAAGGGGCTCCCTCTCCAAGGTATGGCACATAAGCTTCATTTGTCCTCAAACTGGATCTGATCCAATGATCCCTTGTGATGAATAGAAGGAACATAATGACATGTAGGTCACATAATGACATGCAAGTCACAACATAAAGAAAGGGAGGGAGGAAGGGTGGCATGATGGTTCAGAGCTAAACTGGAGTTTGGCCAGTCAGGGAAATGCTTATATACCCTGTTGTGGCCTGAAGTGAAAACTTCATACAGTCAGGAAGGGTCTCGCCTCCGGAATAGCTGCACCAAATTTGATTGATCAGTTATTCCCACTATTACAGAAAGTCCTCGAGAACCACACAGAATATTGGGAACACTGAAGCCAAAGGGAAAATGGTGCCAAGTCTCCACTCTCTGCCACAGATCACAAAGTCGCCATCCCTGAAAAGTCTGGAGCCATTTCTTCTTATTTTTAAACACAACTTTAATATTTGCCATCTCTGAACTTAAAGAGGAAGGGCTTTGAAATGAGATCTAATTGAAGTGCTTTTATTCTTTCATCTTGGTGGAATAAAACCAAAGTTGTATTTTAAGCAGAAATGACCTACTTTAGTTTATCATGCATATGGCAATCTTGGATGCTGTGAATGAGTGTCAGGATGAGTAATAGAAGAATGTCTCATGTTCTTTTGGTGCAGGCGGGGGGGGGGGAGGGGGGAACCTGTTATCTTTCAGATTCAGTTGAACTCCAGTCCCCATCAGGCCCTGCCACCATGGTGATAGTCAGGAGTGATGAAATGTGTAGTCCATTGACAAATTCCCGGAGAGCTGCAGGTTTCACATGCTTCCTTTAGTGGCTGCAGATGTCTCACAAGTGTACAATTTACCTGGGGCAGGAGCCGCTCACAGAATGATGTAGTCATCCAACCTTGCTTGAACTGGTTTCTTGACTAACATAATGGAGACTGCTTTGATCCAATGTGGAAAAAAGTAGCCCTTGCTTAAAGCTTCTCATAGGGCTGAGTGGTCACTAGGAAGGAGGCAACTCTTTCTTCCCATGGTAACTCTCTGGTACAAGTACTGATCAAGACAATGTTTCTAAATAACTCAAGAAGGGAAGAAAAAACCAGCAAGGAGCTGACTTACCACATAGTTTGCTTGGCACGATTTATCCAGAGGAAGGTTGCCTTTGCCTTCCCATGAGACTGAAAGAGCCTGACTTGCCCAATGTCATCTAGTGGATTTTTGTGGCCAAGTGGGGATTCAGATCCTGGTATCTCAATAGTTCTAGTCCAACATTCAAAGCACTACCCTTTGCTGAGTCTTTTTCCTTCTTTACAGTAAAGAAATAAGGCACACATTTGCTTCTCGTGACTGGTGCAACTGAAAAATACAATAGCTAAGAGTATTGTTGCCTGTAGAAACTGAACATTGGAAATTAAAGCATCCATTTTTAAATTGGGACAACTGCCTCACTGTATCTGAAGATTATATGCCACGAAGAGCTATTCTGCTTTACAACATTCAAAATGACGAATGGAATGAGAAGACTCTATGGGACTCTAAACGTATCCATATCCTAGTTTCCTATAAATGCTTTTAATTTAGCCATAATGTGCCAAAGGCACTGAATCCTTTCATCTTGGAACTCATGCTTCAAAGAAAAGCCTATGTTTTCAACCAGGTTAATCTTGTGGTTTGACTGTGTAACAAACAATCCTATCCGATTGTCTGACAGATAACTCAATTGTGAGAGTAGCAGGGAGATGAACAAGAAAGTCTCTGGACAATTTACCTCCCCCTTTTAAATGTCTAGTTGCCCTAATTATATGTCTGCTATGTAACTGTCTACTGTTTACTACATGATAATGGGGTAGCTTTGGTTTCCGAAAGCTGAGCACTGCAAAAATGTAGATCATTTATTTTAATGCTAGTATCAAAACTCTTGGCAATTAACATAGCGGTTGGAATCTCATAATCAAGCAGATTAATTTTGCCATCTGTAACCCAGGCAGGGCTCCTTCACTGTTTTTAAAAAAAGGAAAGAATAATTTCCTACAGTGATAATTAACAACATAATAAAGTTACTACTAAAACTAAATTTCTGTCATGAATTTCTTCATTGTTAGCTGCCTTCAAGTTCACCTCAAGTTTTCTTTGACTATTTCAATTTCCCAAAAGATATTTTGCCTAAACATTAGGAGGAACCTCCTGTCAGTAAGAGCTGCTTGACAGTTGGAGGGTGGTGCTCTTTCTTTGGAGGTCTTTAAATAGAGGCTGGATGGCCATCTGTCAGGGATACTTTAGTTGTGACTTCCTGCATGGCAAGGGGGTTGGACTAGATGTCCCTTGTGGTCTCTTCCAACTCTATGATTCTAAGTCTGCATTGAATTTATGTAAATCCTCCATGGTCATTATTTTTGTTTTCTTAATGTTCAGCAGTAAATCTGAGTTAGTGTTTTCTTCTTTGACTTTTTTAAGTACTTGTTCCAAATCTTTGTTATTTTCTAGTAGTAGTATGGTGTCACCTGCATTTCTTAAATCAGTGGTCCCCAAACTGTGTCCTTTAAGAGATGTTGGACTTCAGCTCCCAGAAGCCTCAGCCATGTTGGACAAGAGTCTGGGATTCTGGGATCTGAAGTCCAAAATCCCTTAAAGAGCACAGTTTGGGGACCACTGTCTTAAATCGTTGATATTCTTCCAATTTTCATGTCTCTTTCCTCTGAGTATGATATTTTCAGCATGCATGAATATCTTTAGCAATAGGGAAATTCATTTTTCAATGCAATAAGCCTTGGGGGCTAATTCTCTTATCCCTGCCTCTGTCCCAAGCACAGTGGTAAATATGAACTACTGATACTACATATCCCATAGAATCTCTCTGGCTTTACTTCACGAACGAAGATTCAGGAAGGACTCATCCCGTGCTTTCTACAAGCACATTGATGACTAAAAAGGCCATTCCAAGATAAACAACTCCGGTTGCAGAAAGCACAGCAGAAAGTCTCCTTGGGTGAGGTTTCCAGGTTGTGGTTCTTTCTGCACTGTCGTTTCTCTTCGAGACTCGTTCGGCATGAGCTTTTGAAAAAGGCTGCAGCATCACGGATAGTGCATCTCCATGCCTCCCGATGCGAGTCCAGGGCGGACCATTGTTGGTGATCAATTTGGCCAAGCCTGAGATGTTGTTTCAGGGAGTCCTTGTATCTCTTATTTGGAGCACCCCTCTTACTCTGACCCGTGGCGAGTTCACCGTAGAATACTTTTTTTGGGAGGCGATGGTCCTTCATCCTAGAAACGTGTCCTGCCCAGAGCAGCTGCGTCCTCAATAGCATTGCCTCAATGCTGGTGATCCCTGCTTGCTCAAGGACAGCAACATTTGTCACATAGTCAGTCCAGTGTATATTTAGAATTGTGCGTAAACAGCGCTGATGAAAGCATTCGAGGAGTCGTAGGTGTTGGCGATAGGTGACCCATGTTTCAGACCCATGTTTCAGACCCATAAAGGAGAATAGACAGTACAATGGCTCTACACACACTGATTTTTGTGCTTCGCCTCAAGCGTTTGTTACTCCAGACTCTTTTGTGAAGCCTTCCAAATGCACTATATGCCTTTGCTAGTCTGTGATTGATCTCTTTATCAATCTTGGCATCTGAGGAGATGATGCTTCCCATGTAGGTGAATTGCTGAATGGACTTAAGCACAGATTTGCCTACAGTGATGCGGGGATGGTAGTGTTCTTTCTGTGGTGCAGGCTGGTAGAGAACTTCCGTTTTCTTCAGGCTGACTTCTAGTCCAAAGAGCTCTGCAGCTGTAGCAAAACAAGATGTTAGGCGCTGCAGAGCTGCTTCTGTATGGGCAACAAGGGCAGCATCATCAGCAATAAGCAGCTCACGGACTAGATAGTTTAGAGTCTTAGTGCGAACCCTCAGGCGGCTTAAGTTAAACAGGCTACCATCAGTACGGTAGTGTATATAAATGCCATCTTCTTCTTCGAGATCTGCCACAGTCCTTTGGAGCATCATGCTGAAGAAGATTGTAAATAGAGTTGGAGCGAGAACACAACCTTGTTTCACTCCATTAGTTAGAAAGGGCTCCGAGAGAGCGTTGCCATATCTGATTTGACCTTGTGGCCTTCATGTAGCAGGATAATCATTTTGAGGATATTGGGGGGGGGATCCTAGTCATTCCAGGATCTGCCACAGACCATTCGACTCACAGTGTCAAAGGCTTTGGTGAGGTTGACAAATGTTAATAGAGTCTATTGTTTTGCTCCTCTACATTTCTCTTGCAGTTGTCTAAGGGCAAATACCATATCTGTAGTGCTCCTATTAGCTCTAAAGCCGCATTGGCTTTCAGGGAGAAGTTCTTCTGCAATAGTAGGAACTAATCTGTTCAGCAGTATTCTTGCAAGGATTTTTCCAGCGATGGAGAGCAGTGTTGTACCTCGATAGTTTGAGCAATCAGATTTTGCTCCTTTTTTCTTATACAGGGTGATGATGACTGCATCTCGGAGATCTGATGGCAGTTCACCTTTTCCCCAGCAACTCACAAGGAGCTCATGGAGTTTAGCATGGAGTACATGACTTCTGTGTTTCCAAGCTTCAGGTGGAATTCCATCAATCCTGGCTGCCTTGCCATTTTTCATCTGTTGTATGGCCTTAAGAATCTCTTCCAAAGTGGGAGCTATGTTCATTTTTCATCGGTTGTTGTGTCATATGTTGAATAGCTGAGTCTTGGACTACTCGGTTGGCACTAAAGAGGCTTTGGAAATGTTCAGCCCATCGGTTCAGAATGGAAGCTTTATCTGTGATTAGTGTTTGACCATCTGTACTGTATAGGGAGCTTTGGACCTGAGATGTAAGCCCAAACACTGCTTTAAGAGCTTTGTAAAATCCTCTGGAATCACCCAGATCTGCACAATGTTGTGTCTTTTCTGCTAAGTTGACCCACCACTTGTTCTGAAGGTCTCAGAGTTTTTGTTGGAGTTGACTACATGCGAGGTGAAAGGCTGCTTTTTTACATGGCAAGGTGGCTGGGCGAGGTGTGCCTGGTAAGCAGTTCTCTTCTTTGCCAACAGCTCCTGGATCTCTTGGTTGTTTTCATCAAACCAGTCTTGATTTTTCTTGAGGGAGAATCCTAAGGATTCTTCCGCAGATTGCAGGATAATGTTTTTGATATGTTGCCAAAGTGCTGTAGGAGAAGAGTCTACAGGATGGTCTTCAAGTTTTGTTTGCAAATTTACCTGGAAGTTATCTCTCATGGCAGCTTGTTGAAGATTGTTGACTTGGAGTCTCCTCTTCAGGATGCCACCCCTCTTAGGTTTAAACTTTAAATGAAGATTTAGTTTACATCTTATGAGACGATGATCTGTTTGACATTCTGCACTGAGCATCACTGGGGTATGACGGACATCACAAATATTTCTCTGGCACACTAGGATATAGTCAATGAGGTGCCAGTATTTGGATCGGGGATGCATCCAGGTTGTCTTCAAGCTATATTTCTGCTGAAAGATGGTGTTTGTAATAGTCTGCTGCTGTTCTGCACAAAATGCTTGTTAAGGGTTAAAAGCCAACTAACATGAAATGTTTAGATGTGTGGTGACCATGAGCAGTCAGCACCCGGAGGATGAAGCTGATGAGCTACAGCTGCTGATCATAGCAACAAGGTAATTCTACTGCCTGTGTGCAGGAAGCCTGAAGATGAACATGTGTCTGTTTAGACAAGGGGACAGTTTTCTGTGTGGGACAGGAAGAGGCTAAGTTTGTAGGACCACAAGGCAATGTTTCTATATAAACTCAGGGACTTCCAGTAATTGTTGTGGGTTTGTTGAAAGAGGAATGGATTGTGAGTTCTGTATAGTAAAAGTCGCATTGTTATTTGGTTTGCACTTTGTAAATAAAGATAATCACTTTCGGGAGCTTGGCTTGTCTGGTCGTTAATCAGCAGAAGCCTGGCAGTGAAAGCTGGACAGTTCCTGGTGATCTGCATTCCATCATTTCTGGAAGACATCCTTCTGCTGTTATCTTCGATGAGGGCTGTGAACACGCTTCAAAGATTCATCAAACACTCTGTTACACTCTACCAATGGTTATTGGACCCTGCAGTTGTTGACAACTCTGGCAGGAGGCGACCGTTATCATTACAGTTTCCAACACCATGCTTGCCTAAAACACCTTTCCAGGCTTCGAAGTTCTTTCCTACTCTGGCATTGAAGTCACCAAGGATAATGATTTTGTCTTCTGTGGGGGCTTTTTTGTATAAGGTAACGTAGCTCTGAGTAGAATTTGTCTTTCTCTACAGGGTCGGCTTGCATAGTTGGGGCATATATATTGAAGAGAACAACTTGTTGGAGGCGTAAGGAGATAATACAGTCAGAGTGTCCTGTTGGCAAGGTTTCAAGTTTGGAGGCAATGGAGTTTTTGCTCATAAAGCCTACACCTGAAAGATGTTTTTCAGTTTTGGGTTTGCCAGACCAGTAGAGTGTGTAGCTGGCACCGTGTTCTTTAAGGCTGCCTTCCTCGTGGAGATGAACTTCACTAAGAGCAGCGATGTCAATGTTAAGTCATGACCGTTCATGGGCTATTCGAGCAGAACGATGCTCAGGACTTCCACTATCTGCAGAATCTTGCATGGTTCTGATGTTCCAGCATGCAAGCATTAGTCTATTTGCACCTTTGGAGGCTGGTGTGTGCCTTTGTTTCTTTGTCTTTGTTTGACCACATCAGAAGATGTCCATTGGCCACAGCTAGCCAACCAGGTAGATGGGGATGAACTTTTGTTAGGCCACCTTATCTAGGCCCCTTTCCATATGGAGCAAGCAGTACTCTCCTTTAAAAAGTCTACTTGGTCATTCAGCATGTTGGGTCAGTCTCAACTGACCAAAGTCCTGAACCGTTTGCATGCAGGGTTGGGTCTGCAGCTTCTAGTGCATCTTTACACCTGCCGTTTCATCCCTCACCTATCGCTATAGGGCTTTTTCGGAAGTTGGATGTATCCTTCAAGCCTGTGCAATGTTTTTTTCTGGTGGAGCACAGCGTGCACAGAACTGGCTTCACCTTTTAAACCAGAGGTTCATCTGCTGAGGCCTTGACAAGCATGGACAGTGGCAGCGAGGTCCTCGGGTCGTAGGTTTGATTAGAGTTTCCTTCTCTTAGATGGTTGACCTTAGAGGGTTAGACAAGCACCATCTGCCCGGGTTTGGGATTAGAGTTTTCCTTCTCCTAGAATGGTTGCCATAAGACTAGAGAGCCCATCCTGCCCTTTGGCTCTCTTGGTCAGACCCTTCGGTTGTGACCTGTCTGGCATGGGAGGCCCTACCAGTGGCTATTATACCACCACCAGCATAGCTCACAATTTCATTAGGGTACGCAAGCCTCTCCCCCACAACAAGGGGGCGTCAATGGAGAGGTCCCATAGAATAAATATGTAGGAAATGCTATAGAACATATGCTTTGTATTCAAGAGTTCACTGGATCAAACCTTGGCACTTCCACGAACCACTAGAAAGTCATAGACTGTCTGAAAAATACCTTATTTACCCATTTGAGCTGTCTGAGTGCTACAATCTTCAAGGAAAGCCTTTTGCTTGGTCCTACCACCCTTGCAGGCACATCTGGTGAAGACATGAGAGGAAGCCTTCTTAGTGCCTGCTCCCAGTTTATTGAATTCCATCGCATGGCAGGCTAGTTTGAACCCTCTCTGTTTATTTTTCACTGATGGGCAAAGACCTTTTTATTTAAACAGGCCTTCAATTTTTAATTGGTAATGGCAGGGGAATTTTGTAATGGGGTGTGCTAGGATTATCTAGGTCCTCCACATGTCCTTGGGCCTGTGTGCCTTACCCACAGGAAACTTCTTAGTGTTCCATTATGACCTCTTGAGAACATGCCCGATGCTAAATATCAAATATAAAAATATGAAACTCCATATCCAGCAAGAGAGGTGTGGGGTGTGCTAACAGATGGTATCTAGTTAGTATAAGCATATGCAGTACTGAGCTACATGGCCAAGTATGCTTGACTCAGTGTGAAGCAGCTTCCTATGACCTCTCTGATTTTGGAAAAGTTACTTCTTGAACTAGAATTCCTCAGATCGCTAGAGCCCAGCCCATGGTCTTGCTGGCGGGGAGGACCAGAGTAGTGAAACATCCTGTGCACAAAGAATGCTAGCTCTCTTTTAAAAGTAGAGGGGTTTTTTTAGTGACAAAGAATTAGGTCTTGTTTGGGAGACTGAAGAGATGGGGGAGATTTCCTACCACAGTGAGACATAAGCTATGAAGCTATGATTAACAGGGCCAGCCCTATTATTAGACGGAGTGAGGTTCCTGGTTCAAGCTATCAGGGTTGGGATTGTGGGTGAGGGAATGAAGACTCTCTAACCAGGTCTTCCCTCTGTTGGAGGAATGAAGTGCATTTACCACTCAACCTGCCTTTCACTTGTTGAATCTGCCCTTCTATTTGCCTGCATTCAGCATTTCTCATTGGTAGTCTGGTAACAGCAGTTAAGGAGCCAGCTTGCTTGCATCCCCTTGTGAAGCAAACTGACAGCATTAATTGCTAGCTCATATTGCTAGTCAGGTCATTCATATGCTAGTTAATTGCTAGTGAGACTCATGTCAGGCTTTTTAAAAGATCCTTTAATCATAAATAATAAAACAAACAAGTCCTAGAATCTATATTTAGTACTCATCACCACACCCAAGCTAAGTGGAGTTCATAATCCTGGCCTGTGTGAATCTTTGAGCGTCAATACTATTTGCTGAGGCTTCTGCGGTGTTGCTATTTATTGTATAGCTACTTCTCACCCATCTCCCAACCACAACAAGTATGTTCAACATTGCTTAAAGGGGACAGCATATCTATTTCAGGAGGCATGATTAGCCAATTAGTTGATCAACACATAAGTAAGCAAGCAGGTACGTGCACACTGAAAAAGTAAGATCCTTAAGGTAAGACATGCAGAACAAGGTATTAAATTCTGATTACACAAAAAATGCATGGGACTGTGGGACAACATTGGTAATATTGTCATGCAACAGATGGTGGGCTTCTTGGTTTCCTCTGGCAGTGAAGCATGGCTGTTTCCTGTGCAAGTGAATAACAATATCTTTATTGTCATTTATAAATCTTTCTGTTGCATTTATATTATGCAGCTCAGGCTCTGCTGCAAAATTGTGAACTTTTTAGCCTGAGAGAAGCCGGCTGCCTTACATAAGGTACATTAAGAATAAATGGTACAAGGAAGTGGATCTATGAATAATCTTTTGGGGAAGGATGAGTGGGAAATCTTGGCATATTTCCACCCAGTCTTTCTACTTGGAAGAAAGTACTGAAATGCAATCCCCCAGGAACACTTGCTCTGAAAGTTTCGTTAAAATGAGCTGCACATTGAGTATGCAGAGAGAGAGAGAGAGAGTGCGCATACTGAATGACAGGAACATTTATTCAGAAAGAAAGTCTTTCTGTAAAAGAATCAGTTCCATTATGTGCTAAAAGTTTTCATACAAGCCAGGACTTAGAACTTAAGTTAATTATAGTTTGTTGTTTTTAACTGCTGTCAAGCCAACTTTGGCTTATGGCAACCCTATGAATGAGAGACCTTCAAGTTATCATCAACAGCCCTGCTCAGGTCTTGAAGATTCAGGGCCATGGCTGTCATCTGCAATGTGATCTTCCTCTTTTCCTACTGCTTTCTACTTTGCCATGCATCACTGCCTTTATCGTTATTAGCTATATGGTTATAGTTACTTGGAAGTAACTCCTTTTTGCAAGAATTAACACACAACTAAATTACATTTTGATTATAATTTAATGCAGGAGAATTTCATTCTTCTGCAGCATAAGTTTAATTGTAGTGGCCACACTATTTACATGTGTTAGGCAATGATTGTACAACATACTGATGTATGTATGTGTATGTGGGTATATAAGAAATGCACTTATGATACAAATTTTATAAATACATTTTATATGAAATATGATAACAGATGTGCATGTATGTATGTGTGTTGCATACACTTATCTGTTATATTTCATATAAAATGTATTTACAAAATTTGTATCGTAAGTGCATTTCTTGTAGATAGAAAAATATAAATAAGCCCGAGGGCAGGGAACCGTCTAACTAAAAAGATTGCATGTACAGCGCTGTGTAAATTTACAGCACTTCATAAGGTTAATAATAATAATAATAATAATAAATCTATATACATAAAAAAGAAAAGGATAGTTATTCTTGTAATTCTATTGTAGACTATTTTACAATATTATCTTTGGATATTTTCATGCTCTAAGTTTGTATAACAGTTGACCCCCCCTCCCCCAAAAAAACCCCTGACTGAACATTTCCTTCTATTAAGCTTCCAATTGTTATTTCTAAATATGTGTTCCCTTTTCTTTGTATTGTTATGAAGTTTATGGTATGTTCTACTTTTTCTGTAGTTCACCTTGGTAGCTTAATCTCTCTCTCTCTCTCATATACGTCTATAGGAAACTATTATTGTAATAGTATTAATAGCATTATTGTAATACTGATATTTTTAAAGAAATTATTATTATTAGTTTTATTTATACCCCGCCTTTCCACAGGATGTGATCAAGGCGGCTTACAACAGGATCTCAAAATACAAAGCAAACAATGCACAGGGGAAAACAGTACACAATACCATACAATGCCAACAATGTAAAATTACAGTACATAATACAATACAGAAAAAAACAATATAATACAATGCAGAAAAACAATCCCCTGACAGTAAAACCTGCACCCCCCCTCTCAAATTCCCTCCCTCCAAAAAGGCTGCAACGGCGGCGCGAGGCAATTGTCCTTGGCGCTCCTCCCTGATGGTATAGGGGTAAAGGAGAGTCCCTTGGGCCGCAGCCCAGATGGAAGCGGGCGGGCGGGCGGCGTCATCTCCGGGGAGGCCAGTGAGCCGGCTTATGAGGGGCAGCTCTCACCTGGCCCCTCCCCTTTCAAAAACGCCACCGCAGTGGCAACAAAGAGTCCTCACTGGGCCGCTGCCATGTGGAAAAAGGCAGCGGCGTCCTCCGGGGCAGCAGGGATAACTCAAAGTAGCTATTTTACATGTGTTTAAACAGTTTACTGCTATATTTGTTACACTTGAGAAAGAAAAGAAATAGTTACTTCAAATATTGTAAGTAAGAGAGCAAGTAACTAACTTTGGTGGGTCTTTGGCTGTAATGCCTTACTTTTGAAAAGTGACTTTTGAAGTGAAGACTTTACCTCATATACTTAGAAGTGCACATTCTGTCCTAAATTTTCAACTTTTAAGTGTAATTCAGTGAAATTCTAATGACTATCCAAATCCACAAAATCACTGGAGATCTGTTTGCCATGAAAGAAACAGTCTCAGCCAATTATGTGTAAACACAACAGCAGTTAGTTTGAAATTTTAGGAAATAAATTTCTTTGAAATTGTATTCGGTGCTTTCAGTTTCCAAGAAATATTTCTCACTGTGAGACAGACTTTTGGCTAGCGAAATCTATTTGCTTGCTCTGGGTTCCGATTTGATTATCTGTAAGAGATAATGTTAATAACTTTGAAAGTGCATGATTTTGCAACAGCAACTCATCCCAGGTTGAATTCATTTCATGCTAGGTTTTCACTTTTTTGCTATTAATAAATTAACTGCATTTTTAATTCTTTGTAAATCTAATGCTTGTATAAGAATTGTCATACTGTACTAAAGCTGATGAATATAAGAAGAGCTATGCTGGATCTGATCAGTCTAGTCCAGCATCCTGGTTTCACTGGGGGCCAGCAAGATGCCATTGAGAACCTTATAGGCAGAACATGAGTTCAATAGCACCATCCCATTCATGCTCCTCAATAACTGATACTGAAATGTATACTGCCACTGTTACTGAAAGTAGAATATAGCCATGGGCTCAGAATAGCTGGGCAGGAAAAAGTGGTTTGAACCTGCATTTTCTGGACACAGGACAAAAGGTGGCACAGTGTCAAGTCACGTTGCTGGGGAATTTTTTTGTCACCTCCCCACCATTCATGCACACCATTGGTGACTGCCTGCTGCCTAGATGCCATCCCATTGGATGGTTGTCCCTTTGATTGCCCATTCACACTGGTACAGGGTATCAGAGCATCAGTGTGCCCAGTTAAACACTGGCAAAGCACAATCATGGGCCTCCACTGTATGCCCCCTTCACCTCCCTTCACCCCATGCTGCCTCTTGGATTGTCTGGTTTGTTTATGTTGTACTTATATCCATTGAAGGTGTCACACTTTCACTTTTTTACATTGCTGTCCTGACCACTTGGATATGCTGGCTCCATTTTTTCCCCATGCTCACCAGTACTGGTGTCTTTATATGCAGCTTTAGGGTTAGGGTTAGTGTAAAGGTTAGGATGGATCACTTCTTCAGGACCGCTCTCATGTCAGGGCATTTATATACAGGGTCAAAGGTGCACGTTTTCTACCTTGAGTTGGACTATTGCAACTATTTTTGCTCTGGTTTTTAGCCCCGGAGCACAGCTTCAATCCAATTTCTGCCTACTTTGGAGGCATGCATCATCTAAATGCCCCACCTTCAAAGCGGGTGGAAACTGCTTTATTTGGCCCATGTCTTTCACTCCATGGTGAATAACATTTGATAACTTTATCCTCTGTTAATTTTTAAAATCCATTTTAAAGCTGCCCAGATTAGCTGCTATCATCATACTCTGTGGTAACAAATTCTACACTTTAACTATGTGTTGTAGGAAAAAGCTACTATTCTTTATCTTAGTTCTAAACCAGGCTGTTCATAGTCTTGTCTTCTTATAAAATATACCAATCTCCACCCCTCCAGAGGTCTAATCTTACAAGCTTCAAAATTCTCAAGGCACATTCAGGATTTTTGCAGGTCCAGTGTCCTTTAAAGACTTGCTTGAGTGGTTTGAATCTGATGTTAATTCCAACACACACACACCCTACTGCTCAACTCACTTCTGACTGCTATGAAATCAGCAGTCTCCTTATGAAGAGCAGTGTTTTGGGGCATGCACATTCTCCTCTTATCTGGAGAGTTTTTACTGGCTGGAACTTGCCTCTTAGCTGGGTAGTTTGCCACTTAAGCTTTTCCTGCTGAGGAGATTCATGCAGGGACACCCATCAGCCATGATTCCTCACCTGGAAGTCTAAGAAAAGTGCTTCTTGAGTGCTGGGAAACCCTCCAAGGAGAAGCTGAGAATCTCCACATTTTGGAACTTATTCTGCACAAAATTCACACATTTCTGTGCTGAAAATATTTCTGCATGGTCCCTGTCCTGGACTGCAGCCAGCACACACAAACATATGTCAATAAGGATGGCTCAACAAGGTAATTAGCTATGTAGCTGGAAATAGTTCACAAACCTTGCAGGGAGTGAGAGAAAGAGCAAACGCAAAGCCAGGATAACAGGGATCACAATAGTCAGTCCAGTCCAGGGTCAGGTCAGCCAGAGGGTAGCAATACTCCAGTCCATTCCAAAGTCAAGAGTCAAGACAACAAGGAGCCAGTGCAGGCAGCAATCACACCAAAGGATCATGGAATAAACTCTGGCACCAAGCTAGCATCTCACAGGTGGTTAAGTAGGAGATTCCCTCCTCAGTGCCAGCTGAGGCTTGTTTGCAAATTGTCTCTCAGCAATCCACCTGGACCTGCTTCTGCCAACACTTTCAGCCCTGTGCTGCCTAAAGGAGGGAACCTCCAAGCCTGGTTCCTCCCCAGAGTCACCACTAGGCTGCTGTACCACCAGAGGAATCCCACCAGCACTAGGACCCCGCTGAGCCTCCTCCTCTGGGGCTGGGAGATCAGGGCTGACTTCTGGCAGAGCAGGATTAACACCTGGTGTAGCCTCAATTACCTCTTGCACTGGAGGCACCCCATCCTCCTCCTCATCCTCCGAGACCTGCTCTTGGCTGGCCATGACAGTCCCCAACTTCTGCATATGATGCACAGAAAAAGCTGTTTCCTGTTCAGAAAATGTCATTTAATTACACAAGAAAAACATGTATGAATTTTTCACAGAATAAATCCTGAACTGTAACAATTTGGGAAGAAAATTGTTAAAATTTCTTTTTGCTTCATTTGAGGGTGAAATTAGTGAAGAATTACATCCTCCTGGGAGACATGAGTTTCATGATGGAGGAAAGATGGGGTATAAATAAATGTACTAGGACTGGTTTCAGTGCTTGATGGTTTTCAAGTACTCAATGTATATACAAGCTTTATTGAAGAGTTCTGTGTTCTGAGTACTCAGGTTATATGACATCACTAATGCAAGATGTTAACAAAGTTGAGGTTGAAAGTGGTCAACAAAGAAGTTATTTATTTACTTCCTGCTTTTACATATCCATTCAGCCCTTTCCCCTTTTTTTGCTATAGAGTTTGTGCAAATAAAACTGCGCATGAGGCAGCTCAGTTTGGTGATTCATAATTTCTGATGAGCCGAAAAAGAAAAAAGAAAGCAAATAATGAGCACTCCTGCTGGCACACAAATTCCCCCATCTGCATCCTAATGCAAGCATTTGTATGTAAGTCAGCCACTCCCTCACACTTGGCTGAATCGTTATTAATAGGAAGAGACATGAACCTAATGGAACAGAGCAGACACTTTCATGGAAACACTTTTATGCATTTCTTATCCTAGTTGTAATTTTTTTTCTAAAGGGAGAAAAAGAAAACCTAGTTTATAATACAAGTGAATGTGATGGAAATGATATTCTGAAGTAGAACCATATTAATGCAGTTTAGATCAGGGTGAGTAATATATGGCCTGGAAGCCACATAATCCCCCCCCCCCCCCTCACCAGTTGTTTGCTGATGTTGCCAGGGTCCCTGCCATCCCTGCCCCCAATCATCCTTTTATAACATATAAATAAAGTGTGTAGAGGTTGCATGCCTTGTTTTTAATTAGAACTGTAGTCCGGGAAGCCACCAGGAAATGTGACTCTGCTTAAAGACAAGATGCACATCTGTTGTGTGCCTTACCTACAGTGAGGGAGAAGCAATGGGAGAAAATCAACCATCCCATTGTTCTCCCTGTCCCTGGCTGTTGTCTACTTCTCACCTTGATAAAAGCTAGGAGCATTCTCTAATTAGAGGATGGGGTGGTCATTTATGCATGGTTCCTGGCCTTCCTGGCCTTCCTAAAATGTTGGTATTGATTCAGTCCAGCTTCCTTCACATCCAAAGGTAAAACTGGGTTCTCTAAACAACTCATTGTACCCAGACTATCCCTGCTGGCAGTCCAGTTCTCCATGGCTAGCTATAGGGAGTGGCAGGGTAAGGGAAATGGACTCTGTTGCTATATAGTGTGATTTCCCGCTCAACCGTCAAACCCTCTGGGTGACCTTGGGCAAGTCACACACTCTCAGCCTCAGGGGCAAACCTCCTCTGAACAAATCTTGCTAAGAAGTCTTGCCATGATAGGGCTTCCACAAGTCTGAAACAACTTGAAGGCACGCAACAAGAACAACAACAAGCAGAAGCAAACAAAGAAAATCAAAGTGCACAAACGGATCCAACTCCACATACACAGCTATGTAAATTGTGCAAGCAGGTTAGTAACAGAAGAAAATTCAGTCCTCCCAATCCATTCTTAGTCTTCATATTTTCCCCAGTCTTAAACTGCCAGGTTAATGGAAAGTCACTAATGCAAATCAACCCCTTCTACATTTTATTATTTACTTTATTTATTTATTTAATACGTTATTCTTCCTTAGATTGTATGCCTCTGGCAGGATTTAATGTTTTGAATTGATTGTATCTGTAAAGCTCCATGTAAACTTATGGCACCATACAAATAAATGGTAATAATAATAATAATAATAATAATAATAATAATAATAATAATAATAGGCAGCAGTTAATGTTTTCCTATGATATTAACTAGGACTCCAAACCCCATCAGCCTTGATGCACAGGCCAAACTCAATGCAATGCACCTTTATGTTCGTCGTTTATGCATCATCCCAAAAAGAGGATGAACAAAGAGGACAGACTAGATCAAGAGAAGTAATAGTGCCACTGTATTCTGCTCTGGTCAGGCCCCACCTGGAATATTGTGTCCAGTTCTGGGCACCACAATTCAAAAAGGACATTGAGAAACTGGAGCATGTCCAAAGGAGGGCAACTAAAATGGTGAAGGGTCTGGAAACCATGTCCTATGAGGAACGACTTAGGGAGCTGGGAATGTTTAGCCTGGAGAAGAGAAGGTTGATATGATAGCCATATTTAAATATTTGAAGGGATGTCATATTGAGGAGGGAGCAAGCTTGTTTTCTGCTGCTCCAGAGAACAGGACCCAGAGCAATGGATGCAAGCTGCAGGAAAAGAGATTCCACCTCAACATTAGGAGGAACTTCCTGACAGTAAGGGCTGTTCAACAGTGGAACACACTCCCTCGGAGTGTAGTGGAGTCTCCATCTTCGAAGGTCTTTAAGCAGAGGCTGGATGGCCATCTGTCAGGTATGCTTTGATTGAGATTTCCTGCATGGCAGAGGGTTGGACTGGATGGCCCTTGTGGTTGGTCTCTTCCATCTCTACGATTCTATGATTATATGACTTCCATATGCTAGTTTAGACAGACAGACTGATATGCATCAAGAAATAATTCCTATACTTTAAGTAGAATGACAATAAATTTTTACCATAGTGGGGGAGACTTTATAATCTGTGTGCTTATTAATTCTACTCTTCAAAAGCTTATTGTTGATGAGCAGCTTCTTTTCTGCTCTCTCTCCTAAGGATTCTTCATCTTTAGACTGGGCTTAGCCCTTCAAATAGAGGACAACATCAAACAGTTACACATGCATATGTCACCAACAGGATTCAGGTTAGCATGATGGTGCGTCCCTTTCTCCACACAAAAAAGGAAGCAGGCTGTGTTGCTCCTACTTCCACCTTCTCTAGTTGAAGAAAGAAGAGAACTATCAAAATGGATTACCCCTTTTTCATGCAGGGAGAGGCATAGATCAAATCATGTATTTGAAGATGCAGCCAGTTTTGCGGCTCTCTTATCTTCTCCCTTGCTCCTCTAGGTAGTGGCTGAGTGTCATTCTCTGTGAAGACAGAGGCATGGAGCAATACAACCATGCCTCTGCTGCAAGAAGAAAAGTAAAATGGAGGCAGATTACATTGGGCTGGGGCTTTTGGAGTTTCATCTAGCCATATAAACTATGGTTTCTAGGTCCTGAGCATCCCAGGACCTGAGATTTCAGAGCCAATACCGACCTCTAACAGGGAGTCCCTTAATGATGTCATTAAACATGGTATATTCCATATCAACCATATTTGTTTACAACATGTAATTCAAACAAAAAACATCATGCCTAACAAATTATATCTATATATGTTTGCAAATTATGGCCTGTTACAGACTGGGTCCTAAGAGTCCGGAGTTCGCACCAAAGCCACACTCCATTCCTAAGCACCGGAGTGTAGCTTCCAGATTCTTAGGATGCATGCATCATTTAAATAGCATACCTCCAAAGAGACCCAAAGCAGCTTTATTTTGGCAGTCTGTAACAGGCCTAGGTTTTCCAAGTTCTACACTGAGCAGAATCCCTCTCCAAGTTCCAAGTTTGATTCTTAGTGCCTTTACAAGTAGTGCTTTTAAGACTACATAGTCATTGTAGGACAATGAAAATTTTTTTTACAAGGCCTGCACTGGATGGGGGGGGGGGGGGAGAGCTTTTCTCAGCTTTGTTTTTAACGGTATTGCAAGCACTCCTAAATAAGTCAGGAGCTGTAGTTGAACCAAAGACAATTTTCCAGGCTCTGCTTTGAACAGAAAAAGACACTTTCCCCAGGTCTGTTCTTAACACTTTTTCAAGTAGTGCTTTTAACGCCATATGAGAGGTATAGTCCAAGAAAAGAAAGTATTCTAACTTCTCTTTAAGCAGAACCACCATCCCTCCAGCTCTTTTTTAAACATGTTTGAAAGCAGTTACTTTAGTGCATGGGATTGCACTAAATCAAACTAAACTTTTTTCCAAGCATAAAGATATTTTTTTCCAAACTCTGTTTTTAGTGGGCGGCTACCATTAACCTGTGCCCCTCAATGGCCATATTTTTTTGTGGTGGTGGTGGTGGTGGTGGTGGTGGGGAGTTTCTCTTTTTATAGTCAAGCTATTGAATCCTTCCCATTTCCAAAATAATTGTATTTAGAATCATAATTGCAATCATACTACCAATAATCAACAAATGGGAAGACAGTGATGATGAAAATGGTTATGATAGAACACAAACCAACCAGACATTGGTGACTATGGGCCTTTTCACACTATCTAATTATAACAATATCATTCCACTCTAATTGCCATGGCGGCAGCCTATGGAAGCTTTCTGTCTGAGATTTCTAAATGCCCCTCCCTGAACAGCAAATCCCAGGATTCCATAGAATGAAATCATGAAGTGGAATCATAGTGCTATATTTGAATAGGATAAAGGGGTCTTAAAAGAGCAATGCTATCTGTGTTTGTCTTCCAGGAAACTCTATTGAGTTTAATGGGACTTAACATTTTTAAAATGTTAAGAATTTAATATACCATTCATGGATTCAAGGTTTTCTTCAATCTATAGCTAGGAGAAATGGGTGTAGGATGAAAAAGAAATAAGAGAACAGAAAAGGGATGAGAAAGGAAGGAGAGGACAAATGTGGTCAGCACTGGGCAGGAAGGAGAGAGGAAGTAGGACTAGAAAGGAAAAAGAAGATGCAACTAAATGAGGAGATGGAGTAGAATGAGAAACAAGTAAGGGAAGAAGAATATATTTATGGTTATGGATAGTAGAAGGGAGAAGAAGAAAATGTTTAGCCAGGAGTTGTGGTGTGGGGAGAGAAAAAGTTGTTGCGGGGGGGGGGGGGGGGAGGAAGGAGAGCATGGATAAGTGCAGGCAGGAATTGTAAGGAGAGGAGAAAGAGGAAGAGGATGAGAGATGGAGATAGACAGACAGACAGAATTTTTAAAAAGGAGAGGAATTAAATTCCGTAGCAGAGCTGGAAAAAAAAGAAGACCTCTGTACCACACCTTTTGCTAACAGTGATATAAATCACATGTGCTGCTTCAGATCAAGAAATTGTACTTTATGGCTTATGGCTTTCACTATTTAGGTAGAATAAGGAAAGTGGCTGCAGTACTGAGAAAATAAACATAAAGATAGGTAGAGCCATAAAGCAGCAATCATATATTTAGCAACTGCTAAAGAAGTAACTTCTGAGTCAGCATAACATTTGCCCACACCAGTTGCTCCCTCCTGCTGAGCTCTGGTGCTGACTGCCAACTGAGAAACATTGAGAGAGGGAAGAGGGAGTGGAGAAGAGGGCAAGGGGAGTTCCATAGAGAGTCTACAGCAGCCACTCTAACACAGCACACCTTTTACAAAGTTTTATTTTCAGGACAGAGATTTCTCCACACATCCTTAGGACTGGAGAAGTGGAGCATGGCCTTGAGATCTGCAATCCTCCCTTCTGAATGAGATGTTCAGGGAGGCAGTGTGACTCCCAGGACATCTCAGATGAGATGAATGACTTGGATGAAGGCTTGGGTTCATCCCTAGAATCTTGGGGTAAAACTAGAAAAAAATCTCTGTCTGGATGCATAAATGGGGCCACCAACAGATAATGTGGATTTTGAAGCTATCAGGGTAGGAAACCAAATCAGTGGTGTCACTAAGATTTGTGTCACCTGGTGTGGTAACTCATGGTGTCATCCACCCCCCCTCCCCTTGACCTCCTCTCAAAGTACATCATAGAGAATCCTTTGTAAACAAATTTGTAATGTTTTATGCAGCAATGTTACTCATAAATGGTAATCCCCAAATATCACTGAATGTAATAGCAATAGTTGTGACATAAACAGCTAGAAAAATTAAAATTATACCTTTAAATATCATGTGCACAGCCTAAATGTATTTAGATGTACACAGATTCATGTGGTTAAACAGAAAATTTGGTAAGATGTGATTTTTTAAAATAAATTTTATTTCTTAAAAACAAAAGTTACATTGTAAAAACAAAACATCACAATTATACATTGACAACCCAAAACATCAATACATATAGTAGCAATACATATACATATATCTTCCTTATAACTATATCCTTCATACAAATATTACCCATACCCCTACCCCTATCTATACGCTCCCCCGCCTATAGATAAGAACAATAAACAAAAAACCATACACATAATAACAAACACGACATTGTTTTTAAAGAAAATGAATTTTTTAAAAAAATATTAAAAATATTTTTAACAAAATAAAATTTAAAATTTAATTAAAAAAAAACTGAGTCCTCTCCTTTCTTCTTCCACTGAGCATCATCCCACTCACAACATCTCTTCTGCTGACCTCTGGCATTTTAAGGGGAAGCAGATGAACACCACAGACCATTTCTACCAAAAGGAAGATTTTTGGGAAGCAGTGGTGTCATTCCCTTTGGGTGTCACCTGGTGCGGCATGAACTTCCTGTACTCCCCTAGTGATTCCCCTGAACCAAATTAGTCCTGGGAGGCAGTCTCAGTCCCCCCCCCTCCAATCTGTGTAATTCAGTACACTCTTCCAAAGTCCATACTTTCTATTAGTGGTTCTGTATGATTTCTGACAGAAATCTTTTCCAGTTGTAACTCAAGATGGTGGGGATGAACACAGGCCTTTGAATGAGGTATGTTTCTGAAATCATGTGAGATCAGGTATGTTCAGTATGCCAAGGTGGGCACTGAACTATGGCCATTTAACAGAAGCTGATGCTTTATTGTACTGAGATATAAAATGATGTCACCTGAACAAAGAAGAATCGTGGATATACACGTGTGCTGAGGTTAAATTCTTTCTTTCCAATTTGTACACATAAATGTGTATCAAGTGAATTTCTGTTCACTGACCTTTTTGTGCATGCCATTTTGATGAATTTAATCATTTTCTATTATATTTACAGCTTTACTCCATATTAATCTTAAATACTCTGAGATTAGTAGTGATTAGTGTCCTAATTCCAAATGACAGCAAGCCTCTAACAGAACAATATCCTGATTCATGGTATTTAGGGAGGAAGTATTGATTTGAGTGTTGGGTGAAAAAACACACCATTTCATTTAAAATATTTTTAAAAGAATGATAATTGGCATCAAATGTTTTAAAGGTCTCTTGCTTGGGCATACATCTTCAAAGGTCTTTTTATAAAAAGTCATTTTCATTCATGTACTTATTATAAGGAGCAGTTTAAAATAAATATCTTGATGAGATTTAGTTTCAGAAACCTTTGCATATGCATTACATTCAGTACTTGCCACAAAAATAGGTTTAGTGAAGACTGTTGTGTTGTGAGATGGAAGCAATGAGAATGGTTTCCTTCAACAAGTAGTCAATAGAACAAAATAAATACAGTGGGTAAGCAGACATAGCTCATGATTTTAAAATAGGCAGCAGGCAATTTTGCCTTTAGATCATGAGCAGGCCAAATCTAAACCTCATAATTAAGATGTTGATGACTTTCTGGCTGTATAGCAAGACGAGTAAAATATCAGCACCTGATTTTTGGATTGATGTTTATGTTTGCTCATCAGCCATTAAAGCAGAAATTTGTCAGGCAATATGCTTCACAGGTCTATAATCAAACCCCAGTGGGAACATTGTTGCCCATGATGAATTTCTTTTTAATGCATTTTTAACTTGGAGAAACACATGCCCATCCAGAATTGTCTCCTTGGAGACAAGGAGCTGTGTTTTTTGGGGTCCCCCCACTCCTGACCATGCTTCAAAAGATAGGATGATATTTCTGTCTCTCAAGCTGGCAATTCTGTTTTGCATTTGAAAAGGTCCAGATCTCACCACATGCAGAATTTAAATGGACACAATGGAGTGCACCATTCCTGCGCTGAAACAGTAGATACTCTTCAAGATTATAGAGTAACAACAACTGAAACATTTACTAGTAAAGAGAACAGGCAAGGCTGCATCTCATCACCCTATCTGTTTAACTTGCATGCCAAGAATATCATAAGTGAAGAAGGTCTAGACAGTGGAAGGAAGCATGAAAACTGGAGGAAGGAATATCAACAGTTTGAGATATGTAGATGACACCACTTTCAGAAAATAGCAAAGCCTTGGAATGATTACTGCAGAAAGTCAGTGAAAAAAGTACAAAGACAAGTTTACAGCTGAACATTAACAAAACAAAAATAATGATCACAGGTGATTTACATAACTTTAAAGCAGATGATGAAGACATTGAAATAGTTGAAGATTTTTCATAGCTAGACTCAGTCATTAAACACAGTTGATACTGCAGTCAAGAAATCAGAAGACTAGGACTTGGAAGGGCAGCTATGAAAGAACTAGGTGAGATCCTGAAGTGTAAAGATATATCATTGACTACCTAAGTTAGGATTGTCTCATGTCATCCTATTTCCCATTTCTGTGTATAGCTTCATTTTTTCATTTAACTTCATTTATATACTGCTTCATACTGAACTAACAGTGTCTAAGCGGTTTACAATTGTAAGCTAATTGCCCCCAACAAGCTGGATACTCATTTTAGCGACCTTGAAAGGATGCAAGTCTGAGTCAGGTTTGAGCCCTTTTGCTAGTATTGAACTTGCAACCTTATGGTTTTAAGTGAGTGGCTGCAGTGCAGGCATTTAACCACTGCACCACCAGGACTCCTCATAGTTGTGAAAGCTGGACAGTGAAGAAAACCGATGAGAAGAAAATTAATTATTTGAGATAAGTTGCTGGATAAGAGTTTTGTGTATACCATGGATCGCTAAAAAGACAAATAAATGCATCCCAGAGCAAATGAAGCCCAAACTCTCCCTCGAAGCCACGATGGCTAAACCCAGGCTGTATAATGAGAAGATGTGACTCACTCAAAAAGGTGATAATGCTTGGTAAGGTGGACAGCAGTAGAAAAAGAGAAAGACTTTATTCCAGATGGATAGACCCAATTAAAAAAGCCATAGCCCTGAGTATATTAGACCTGATCAGGGCTGTTGATGATAGGGTGACATGAAGGTTTCCCATTCACAGGGTCAGCATAAGTCAAAGTCAACTCGATAGCAATTAACAACAAGAAGAAAACAAGCTTGCTCTCTTGCTAACTCTTTTCACTTGATAAATTGTTATTGTTACTGACTGTGTACAATTGGGCATCAGATCACTCCATCTGTAGTCCTCACCTCTGTTCTCCACATAATTAGGATAAGGTCTAAAACTGACACATATACAGTGAAATGTGTTCAGGCTCTGACTTCCAGAGTTCTCAAACATGTAGAGAGCCTTTGCTTGATCGGGTATTACTTTGGTTTTATTTGAGGTTTCAGTTGATCATATGGAGGTCAGGGGCAGTGAAAGCTGGAGAACTCATTTCTTCTCTTCAACCTACATTCAGTTAATGTTTTTTAAAAAGTCTAGAGCAGATAGTTCACAGTGAAGTGGCTGAACTATTGCTCCTCTAATTCTCCCTCCCTTTCTGTGCTTGTTCTGTGCCAGACTCAGAAGTCTCCCTTATGTTAAATTCTTGACTGTTAACTGGATTAACTGTAACAGATGTTGCCCTGGTCTTGTCTCTTGCTTCTTCATTGCAAGAATTCTGTTGGATGGACTTGAGTTCTTTTTGTCTGACCATATGAAATGAGATACTATCCCAAGGCATCCTTTAAAAGGATGTAAAGGATATCATTAAAACAGGCCACTTTCCATCCTGCTTCTTTTATTGAAATTGTGAAACCAAGGATGCAGGATGTTCACTTAATCACTCCACAGTGCCCTGAGTTTAACTTTTCATAGCTGATGGGGGGGGGGATCCAGTTTTAGAAACCTTAAAAGCTGGCAACATGGTCCAATATAATAAACGTAAGCATGGAGGTTTTTTATTTAATATTTAATAAAAATAAAAAAAATGTGTTTTTATGCCTGAAAACATGAAAATATCCAAGAGCTGAATGAAAATATTCTATCCCTTCACAAACTGAATAAACTGTAATGGTAAAAATAAAGGGAGATATATATAAACCCTGGGTACTTAGCTTAAAATGTGTACAAGTGTGCATGTAGTGGGGAGGGGGACTGAGATTGCACCAGATGCTATCTACTGTTGGTTCAGCCTCCATGGGAATAATAACTTTTGTGCAGGCATCTATGTGTAAAAACATACCAACGAATGCAATAATAGACTTACATGCACACTGGGAATGTATCAATAATGGATCCTATAGTTAGACATAAAAATCAATTATAAAATAGGGGCAAGGGTGCCTTTGGTCCTCTAGATGTGTTGGTGTCTGCGAGTTGATATCCAAGGCATCTGGAGGACTAGTGATCCTCTACCTTGGTGTATGTAGAAGCTGGTCTTTGTCTGTGTGTATGTTATGTGTGTATAAAGTTCTAAACAGCTTGGAGCCAAGATATGAGAAACACTGCCTCCTCCCAGGACTGAAATCTTCAACAGAGCCACGTTATGCATACATTCACCCTGAGATACTAGATTGGTGTATACAGGAGCCAGGGATTTTTTTTTCTGCACCTGAAACTCCTTCGCAATTAAAGGTAGCTTCCCTGCATCCTTCTTAAGCCTTTGCAATATGGTCAAAACTTTGCTCTGTGTGACCATCAGTTTTTAAAATGAGTTTTAAAACTTGTTTTAAATACATTGTTATCAGATATTTTTACATATTTTATTATATTTATATATATTTATTACAGTGCATCCGCGTTATATGCGGGCACGCTAAACGTGGCTTTGAGCTTATGCGCAAAGCTGAGTAGAGCCGCGCAGGAGCACACAGGGTGCAAGGGGCGGCGTGTCCCATTAGAATGAATGGGGTGTGTGCCCGTGGCGTGCGCGAGCACTGCCGTGCCACCACACAGCCACACTTCTGCGTGCACGAGCCCCATTCACTTGAATGGGGCTCTAGCATATGCGGGATTTGGCTTACGTGGGGGGGTCTGGAATGAATCCCCCGCATAAGCCAAGGGCGCACTGCATATTTTTCCCAGGCGGTAAAAAAATAATCAATGGTGTGTTACAGACCGCCCGTTTGGGGCGGCCTGTATCCGGCCGTTTTCCCGCCGGATCGGGGCCTCAGCTGCCATAACAGCAGCCTCTGAGGCCCCAATCCGCCACTTTCCAGGCTGTGGGGAAGTGGCAAAATGCCCGGCAGTGGCAGGGAGGAGGAGAAAGGGGCCACTTGGCCCCTTTCTGCTATGCGTTGCTGGCGCAGCCATGTAAAGGCTGTGCCCAGCGATGCAAAGGTGGAAGGAGCTCCGAAACGGAGCTCCTTCTGGGGCTGCGGAAAGGGAGCCCCAGGCGCCCTCGCGCAGCCCCGTTTGGAGGCGACGCGGTCGTGATGTAGCAATGATGGCCCTCGTGTGGAACGGGCGCTCCCGTTTTGTACGGACTCAGTCCGTACTAGGGTTAAGGGCATCAGGAAGTGACGCCCTTTCGTAACCCTAATATGCCCCTTCCTAACCCTAATACCCACTATAGGCACATCTGTAATGCACCAATAAATACTTTCAGTCAGTCAGTCAATCAATCATAAGGCCTTCAACCACAACAGACACCTTGCCTTGACCTATTGTTTGCCCTGAAATCAGCTGATGTTTGAGAATGAGCTTGGCAATGTTGTAGCAACATTGCCTGGCCACTCAGGAAGAACATGGCTGCATCTTCCCCCAGTGCCCCCAAGGAAGGGAAGAATATAACAAGGCAGCACATCTTTAAAAAGAGAACCAACTAAACAGTATGTGTAGCTTCTCACCTGCTCCAACACAAATGGCCATTGCTTGGCCAGAGGACACTAGGAGATTATGTCACACCATTGGCCCTCTGACTTCCTGGCTAACATTCTGTTGGCGTATGGTGACATACAAAGGCATACTTGGAGGTTATGCTGAAGTTTGTACTTTTCAGCCACTGATTGGTTTACAGGTTGGTGTCAAGCTCATTCAACCGGAATGAGCTCAAGCACACCTCTGCACTCAATCACTGGCTGTGGAAATATAACTGTACCCATCAGTCCTGGCTTACACTCCACCAGAATGATGTAGAAGCACCCTTTTTCACCTGGTATCACTCCAAAAATTTCTAAATGCGTTAGCTTTTCTTAATAAACGTATTACCTCAGATTGTAATATCTGTGCCAATTTAACCTTGATAACTCTGTTGATATTTTAATCACAGCAATGTATTAGGAAGCTGGGTGTATCAAGGAAACAATGAGTCAGTCTTAATTAATGGAGCATTGGTGATGAGTGTTGTCAGGATTGATGTGCAGCATTTCAAAAGCTTCCTTTCAGTCACATTTGAGAACAGAAATAGTCACAGTAATCAGAGTAAGATTGATTATTGTGTATATTTAGTTTACTTGTATTTTTCCTATGAGTTTCTGTCTTTATAACAGCCAATCCTAGTGCACTGTGCTTACAGAGATTTTGCTTGAAGAAGCGCATAAAGGCCAGAGTCCCGTATGACTCATCATGGGGTTGTGCATATGGAACTATGCTATAGTTCACCACTCCTGGAATTAGTGTAGAGCCATAGCAGCTACCCCATGTCCATTCCATGAGTCATCACATGTGTGTGTTTGTAGACTGGAGAAGCATCTGGCTATGTTCCTGTAGGTAGATGTACAATGAATACATCACCTGCTGAGATCTGCCCAGGTTCTTTGGAGATCTCAGAGAATGCTGTAATCATTTGGTTATGGGGACATAGCTAGAGATTTCCCTGATTCCTTTGCTCTCTACTTTCCATGATCTCCTGAAGTCATACAATGGCAAAGGGGGGCTGCAGTGGCTCTATGGTGAATTCATGGTGGGGTTGGTCATTGTGGAAGGGAGTATCAACTTCTACAACAAAAATAAAAAGGACATATGCAAGTATAAGGTTTATTTACTCCTTAGTATGCCACTAACAGAATGCCGGCCACAGATTTGTAAGTAAACTCGCCATGTAAGCACTTTTAAGGACAAATGAAAAGACGGCCAACTTGCGATAACAACATTTTTGTCACAGTGGTTATATGGAATCTTGAGATCAAAAGTGAGCTTCTATATCTCTAAATGCTTTTTGCTGGGATATAATTTTTAATTAATTATGTTCCTGTAGGGAAGAACAAATAATTTATGCATTTTTCTTCCCACTGTGAGAATGTCTTTGAAAACTGGCAGTTCTTGCAGCAAGGAGAAAGTTGGTTTGCCAATTATTTAAAACTCTCCCAAGACTCACTGTTTCCCTGTAACCGCTCTCTGCCCAGACATGGCCATGTAATGCATGGGGACAGGCAGGAGGAAGCTGGGGATCATATGGCTATTTTCTATTAGCTGGACAAAGGCAAGGTATACTTTAAGACCTCCTGGGAGTCCTCCAGAAGTTCTCTAAGATGGCATCCTCATTACACATCTGGCTATCAGAACATTTCTGGAGGCTTCTCACCCTGCCATGTTTATTAAATGGTCACATATAGAGCGCAGGAAAATAATGAATGTTCAGCGGACATGTGGCACAGGGCTTGTCTACATGGGTTATTTAGTCCAAATTCCCCTCCCTCGCACTAGCTGCATCCTGTTTACATGATACATGGCCAAAACCTTGAATTTGATATGGACTATCTTCACAATATCTGCATTTGATTTGGCCTTTCTTTCCCTCTACCTGAATTTAAAAACCTTACTTTTGGTCTGGGATTCTGGCTCTCTCCACAGTGACAATGGGTGATGGCCTTTACACGTGGCCTCTGTGAACCAGTTAGCCACTGCTATGGGAGTAGGTTCTTCTGAAGTAGAACAAGATGTCCAGTACCACTAACATGGCTGGCTGCCTCATTGTGTCCTGAGTGGCAGAACTGGGTGATGAATGGGGATCACATGGGAAGGCAGCCACCCACCATCATTGTGAAGGGAATGCAAGTAATGGGAGGAATTCGGGGCCAGAATACTCCAGGGGCACCCAAGGGTAATCTGGCTAGTGAAGACAAGCCCTTAGTTACACTCCATCTCCTTGATCTTGGGGCTGGGTTTTATTATCCTACTAGAGAGGCCCCTTCCCCACCACCACTCCCTTTGTGTCATGTCTTTTTAGATTGTAAGCCTTAGGGCAGGGAACCGTCCAATTAAAAAGATTGTATGTACAGCACTGTGTAAATTTACAGCGCTTTATAAATAAAGGTTAATAATAATAATAATAATAACAATAACAATAATAATTACCTGAGTTGGCTCTTTGGACAGGATTCTCCTTCTTGGGGCTTCTCAGCAATTAAGAATCCTCATTTTAATCCGCCTCATTAATTTTCAAATATACTTCTAATTGCTAGTTTTGCTAGAGAGAAATAGCACAGGAAGCCTTTGGCTTTCATGTCCAACTAGTAGGCTTCCTAGAAATATTTGGTTGGCCACTGGAAAAAATATAGTTAAAGAGAGATTTGGTCAGGTTCAGTAAAACTCTTCTTAAAATTAAAGTACTGCCCCCCCCCCCCGCTACATTTAGTCTTGTACACATATAACAATACAGTACATATTGTTAATATGTTAAAAATATGAAACAAACATTTCCAGAATTTGGAGTTATTACATTTTTAAGGACTATACTTCCCCGAATGCCCCAGCCAAAATGGCTATTGATCATGTTAGCTTAAAGGTTTTTGGTTGATAGTAAATTTCCTGAATTCTGATGCAAGACTCCTTGCTCAGGGGTACAGAAGCAGTGATTTGTAGGCCTGACAAGATGTCTCGAGAGGTGTGTTGTCTTCCAGGTGCAAAGATCCAGGTTGTGACAGAGAGGCTGACAAGACTGGTCAAGCCTACTGACAAATACCCCTTCCTTTTGGTCCACGTGGGAACTAATGATACTGCAAGACACAGCCTTCAGAACATCAAAAGGGATTACGAGGCGCTTGGTAGGAAGCTGAAAGGAATGGATGTACAGGTTGTCATCTCGTCTCTTCTGCCAGTTGAAGGGCATGGTCCAGGAAGGGAGAGGAAAATAGCGGATATGAACAACTGGCTTCGCAGATGGTGCCGCCGAGAAGGATTTGGATTCTTCGATCATGGGATGCTGTTCCACGAGGAGGGACTTCTTGCAACAGACGGGTTGCATCTCACACCAGTTGGAAGAAATGTTTTTGCCAACAGTCTCAAGAACTTGATAAGAGGGCTTTAAACTGAGTTCCGAGGGGAAGGGAGACAATATTAAGGAAGGCGAAAGGGATGGCGAAAATAGTCAAACTGACATAGAGGAAACAAGGCAAACAGTGCAAGGACCCAACAGTGGGAGGCAAAAAAACTTGCACAGGCAGCAAGTAAAAGGGAACCATGGTCTGCGATGTCTCTACACTAATGCACAGAGCATGGGAAATAAGCAAGATGAACTCGAACTCCTAGTACAACAAAGCAAATATGATATAATAGGCATCACTGAAACCTGGTGGGATGAGTCTCATGATTGGAATGTGGAAATAGAGGGTATAACCTTATTAAGAGAAATAGGCCAAACAGGAAAGGAGGAGGAATAGCACTATATGTCAGAGATATTTACACCAGTGAAGAGATCCTGGACATCAATCATGGAAGCCAGGTGGAGAGCATCTGGATAAGAATCAAAGGGGAGGAAAAGAACAAGGATGTTACGGTGGGAGTCTACTACAGACCCCCAAGTCAGACTGAGGAATTGGATGATATCTTTCTAGAACAGATGACCACACAGTCAGAAAAGAGAGATGTAATAGTGAGATGTGAGGTTCCCTCACCAGGAACCACATCCGACAGACCTCCTATATCGAGTGTATTTACCTGACCCTAAAGGCTAGGGACAGTCTAGGGATTCTGCTGGTGTATCGGCCACCCCGTGCATTAGCGGACTCCCTTAACGAGCTGACACAGCTGGTCGCTGAGCTGATGTTGGAGACGCCCAGGCTTCTTGTCCTGGGCGACTTCAACATCTCCCTCACGGCCACCTATGTTCCATCCGGTGCGGCTCGGGAATTCATGGAGACCAGCTGATACAGGGTCCCACGCACTGTGCGGGTAATACTCTCGATTTGGTCTTCTGTTCGGAGGCGGAAAATCCGTGGGTGGAAATAGCTAACATTTCCCCCTTGTCATGGACGGATCATTTCCTGGTAGAGGTGAAAATCAAGGCCTCTACCCAGATCCCCCCCCGGGGGTGGTGGACCGGTTAGGATGGTCCACCCTCGAAGGCTGATGGAACGTGAGAGGTTCCAAGAAGCCTTAGAGGGGCTCACGGTTGGTAAAGACGGCGACTCTGTTGATGCCCTTACTGGTATTTGGAATACCGGTCTCTCTGGGGCTATACACAGAATCGCTCCCAAGCGCCCTCTCAGGCCCGCCTCCAAACGTAAGCCCTGGTATACGGAAGATCTCCGGGCGAGGAAGCGGGTTCTGCGACGGCTAGAGTACCGTTGGCGGAAACACCTTCGCTCAAATGACAAGACTCTCCTAGACCAACTGTTAAAGGACTACGGAGAGGCAATGCGAGCAACAAAGAATTCGTTCTATGGTGCTCGTATTGCGTCCGCAGAGTCGCGTCCGGCAGAGTTGTTCAGGGTGGTCAGGGAGCTAACTCAGCTCCCTCCCGCCCTGAACCAGATCCTTGAACCTTCTAAGGCCTGCTGTGACCTGTTTAACGACTTTTTCGTGGATAAAACTTCTCGCATAAGCGAAGGTCTGAATGCCGACATTATGGCAGAACCGAGGGTAGAAGTGTCCA
The DNA here is from genome assembly GCF_019175285.1 of Sceloporus undulatus. Lineage (NCBI taxonomy): Eukaryota > Metazoa > Chordata > Lepidosauria > Squamata > Phrynosomatidae > Sceloporus > Sceloporus undulatus. Next base: position 294,104,783 of record NC_056523.1, on the reverse strand, counting down.
GAGCCTCCATGGACTATGTTACACTGGATCAGTTTGAGTTGGTGAATACCGAGGATGTGGACAAGATCTTCGGAAGTGTTCGGAAAACAACCTGCTCTCTTGATCCCTGTCCCTCGTGGTTAGCGGCCCAGGGGGGACCGGCGGTAACACTTTTGTTACGCCGGATAATTAATACATCTTTGAGGGATGGGCAATTTCCATCGGATCTCAAATTGGCCATAGTAAAACCGATCCTAAAAAAGCCCTCCCTCGACCCCCTGGTTCACAATAATTATCGGCCTGTTTCGCTGCTACCATTTCTGGGAAAGGTGATCGAGAGGGCGGTTGCGATCCAGCTTCAGGCGGTCTTGGATGAAACGGATTATCTGGACCCATTTCAAACTGGCTTCCGGGCGGGTCACGGGGTTGAGACGGCCATGGTCGCCTTGGTCGATGATCTCCGTCTGAGCATTGACAGGGGAAGCGTGTCCCTGTTGGTGCTCTTGGACATCTCAGCGGCTTTCGATACCATAGACCATGGTATCCTTCTGGGGCGCCTGGCTGAGGTGGGAATCGGGGGCACTGCGCTCCAGTGGTTCCGCTCCTACCTCTCTGGGAGGTCCCAGATGGTGCAGCTGGGAGACGTGTGCTCCAGCGAGCGGGCCCTTAAAACCGGGGTCCCTCAAGGAGCCATTCTGTCTCCCATGCTATTTAACATTTACATGAAACCGCCGGGAGAGATCATCCGGAGACATGGGGCGCGGGGTTATCAGTACGCTGATGACACCCAAATTATTTTCTCTATCTCTCCGACTGATGCAGTGACCGGGGATGGCGTCTCTCCTCTCGTGGCCTGTCTAGAGTCAGTAATGGGCTGGATGAGGGAAAACCGACTCAAATTGAATCCAGAGAAAACGGAGGTAGTAGTGATAGGTTCTCCTGGTCCAGGTATGGCGGTGATTCCACCTGTCCTGAATGGGGTCACGCTCCCTGTGAAGTTCTCCGTGCGCAGTCTGGGGGTGCTTCTTGACTCATCACTTCACCTGACTGCCCAGGTGACTGCGACGGTCAAGAGCACCTGTTATCAGCTTCGGCTGATTCGCCAGCTGCGCCCATACCTGGCCCAGAGGGACCTGGAAACTGTTGTACATGCTCTGGTAACTTCGAGACTGGATTTCTGCAATGTACTCTACATGGGGCAACCCTTATACCAAACTCGGAAGCTGCAAATGGTACAGAACATGGCAGCCCGGCTGGTCACTGGCGTTTCCAGGACCAGCCACATAACACCTGTCCTAAAAGATCTTCATTGGCTGCCCATTCGCTTCTGAGCTCAATATAAGGCGTTGGTTATTACCTATAAAGCCCTAAATGGCTTGGGCCCAGGATACCTAAAGGACCGCCTCTCTCCGTACATTCCGCCTCGCACCCTCAGGACATCTGGGCAGCAACTGCTGAAGGTGCCTGGGGCCAGGTTAGCTTCCACCTCGAGAAGGACCTTTTCCATAGCTGCCCCAGCCCTTTGGAACACGCTGCCCACGGAGCTCCGCTCATCTACCACCCTGGCCCAATTTAGGAAGGACCTCAAAACCTTCCTATTCAAACAGGCATTCCCCGATTAAATATCCTGTGGGCCTCCCTCCTCTTCCGTGGCCATGAGGTTGGGCTAAGGGGCATTTTATTGTTATTTTAAGGTTGTTGTCAGTATATGTTTTTAACCTTTGTATTTTGACTGCACTTGTTGCATTCTGTAAGCCGCCCTGATCGTCCGGAAGGGCGGGATACAAATAAATTTTTTTATTATTATTTATTATTAGTGATGGGCGACTTCAACTATCCTGATATTTGCTGGAAGTCAAACTCAGCAAAATCCTCAAGGCCTAGCAAATTCCTCACTTGCCTAGAAGACAATTTCATGGTCCAAAAGGTGGAAGAGGCAGCAAGGGGGTCAGCTATTTTAGATCTTATCCTAACCAACAAGGATGACTTGGTTAATGGGGTGCAAGTAGTGGGATCATTAGGTGGAAGTGACCATGTTCTCCTGGAGTTTGTAATACAGTGGAAAGGAGAAGCCAGGCATAGTCAGACACGCATCCTAGACTTTAGGAGAGCGGATTTCAGTAAACTTAGAGAAGTATTGAGGGCGATTCCATGGTCAGAAATACTAAAAGATAAAGGAGTTCAGGGCGGATGGGACTTTCTCAAAAGGGAGATACTGAAGGCACAATTTGAAACAGTTCCAGTGAGAAAGAAAAACGGGAGGTGTCTCAAGAAACCAGGATGGATGACTAAGGAACTTTCAACCGAGCTAAGTTTGAAACGGAAGATGTATAAGAAATGGAAAAAGGGGGAAATCACAAAAAAGGAATTCAAAGAAATAGCAGGCATGTGTAGGGGTAAAGTCAGAAAAGCTAAAGCGCAGAATGAACTCAGGCTTGCTAGAGAGGTTAAGAACAATAAAAAGGGCTTTTTTGGATATGTCCGCAGCAAAAGGAAGAAGAAGGAAACGGTAGGGCCACTGCGTGGAGAAGATGGCAAAATGCTAACAGAAGACAGAGAAAAGGCAGAATTACTCAACACCTTCTTTGCCTCAGTCTTCTCAGAAAAGGCAAAGGGTGCTCAACCTGAGGATAATGGAGCAGAGGACAGAATAGGGGAATTTCAGCACAGAATAAGTAAAGAGATAGTAGAGGAACACCTTATTAATCTAAATGAATTTAAGTCTCCGGAACCAGATGAACTCCATCCAAGGGTATTAAAAGAACTGGAAAATGTAATATCGGAGCCATTGGCAATAATCTTTGAAAACTCCTGCAAAACAGGAGAGATCCCAGCAGACTGGCGGAGGGCAAACGTTGTCCCCATCTTCAAAAAGGGGAAAAAAGAGGATCCCAACAATTATCGTCCAGTTAGTCTGACATCAGTACTAGGAAAGATTCTGGAGCAGATCATTAAACAGAGAATCTGTGAACATCTAGAAGGCAATGCCATAATCACAAAAAGTCAACATGGGTTTCAGAGTAACAAGTCATGCCAGACAAACCTAATCTCTTTCTTTGATAAAATTACCAGCTTGTTAGATGAAGGGAATGCTGTGGATATAGTATATCTTGATTTCAGTAAGGCCTTTGACAAGGTTTCCCATGACATTCTTGCAAACAAGCTTGTAAAATGTGGGCTAGACAAAGGAACTGTTACATGGATCTGTAATTGGTTGACCGGCCGAACCCAAAGGGTGCTCAACAATGGCTCCTTTTCATCCTGGAGAGAAGTGACCAGTGCGGTCCCACAGGGCTCTGTCCTGGGCCCAGTGTTATTCAACATCTTTATCAATGACCTGGATGACAGAATTGGGAGCATACTTATCAAATTTGCAGATGACACCAAATTAGGAGGAATAGCTAATACCCCAGAGGACAGGATCAAGATCCAAAATGACCTGAATAGACTAGAAAGCTGGGCCAAAGCTAACAAAATGAAATTCAACACGGAGAAATGTAAGGTACTGCACTTAGGGCGGAAAAATAAAATGCACAGATATAGGATGGGGGACACCTGGCTGAATGAAACTACGTGTGAAAGGGATCTAGGAGTCCAAGTAAACTACAAGTTGAACATGAGTGAACAGTGCGATGCGGCAGCTAAAAAGGCCAATGCTATTTTAGGCTGCATCAATAGAAGTATAGTGTCTAGATCAAGAGAAGTAATAGTGCCACTGTATTCTGCTCTGGTCAGGCCCCACCTAGAATATTGTGTCCAGTTCTGGGCACCACAATTCAGAAAGGACATTGAGAAACTGGAGCGTGTCCAAAGGAGGGCGACAAAAATGGTGAAGGGTCTGGAAACCATGCCCTATGAGGAACGACTTAGGGAGCTGGGGATGTTTAGCCTGGAGAAAAGAAGGTTAAGAGGTGATATGATAGCGCTATTTAAATATTTGAAAGGATGTCATATTGAGGAGGGAACAAGCTTGTTTTCTGCTGCTCCAGAGACTAGGACCCGGAGCAATGGATGCAAGCTACAGGAAAAGAGATTCCACCTCAACATTAGGAGGAACTTCCTGACAGTAAGGGCTGTTCGACAGTGGAATGCACTCCCTCGGAGGGTGATAGAGTCTCCTTCCTTGGAGGTCTTTAAACAGAGGCTGGATGGCCATCTGTCAGGGATGCTTTGATTTGGATTTCCTGCATGGCAGGGGGTTGGACTGGATGGCCCTAGTGGTCTCTTCCAACTCTACGATTCTATGATTCTATGATTCTAAGTTTAACATAATAATAACATAAGAATAAGGAAAGACTACATTAGCAAACAATGTTGCTGGAACCTATTTTAGACATGATTCAGTGGACCGTTAACCATTGTCTGTATTAGTATTATAAAATTCACAACTCCTATTTCTCAGAACAGTGAGGAGATGTAAGAATGAAGCAGGCTTGGAACCTTTTTGGTAAGAGGTAACTGATGAGTGCATTGATGTTTTGCAATATTTGGTTTTACTTATATACTGCTTGAACATAGCTGCAAGTGTGATGAATCACTATGCAGTCTGCTGAAAACTCAGAAAATTCTCACAGACCCCCAAAGCTAGCTCTTGCTCCCTGACTCAGAAATTGCTGCTGTTCTCCTTAGTTAGATCCTATCATAGTTTACTAGCAGAGATAAAGAGAAGGTCTCACACCCTTTTTTATATATATATATATTTCTGCAGACCTGACAGAGACAGACTAAGAGATAGTTTGCATGAAAATACTAATTGCTGGGCTACAAGCCCAAGGTTAAGTTTTGGTCAGGATTTGCTTTAGGGAAACCCAAAACATTATATTAGTCTTTCTATGCATATGTATTTGTCTATGTAGATGGAGATATAAGTAGATATAGGGTTCTTATGAAATCACCAGCACAAATTATCAGCTTTTGTGGTTTGGCTTAACTCCAAGCAGCTGATAAGAAGTTGCACCTGCAACTCTTTGGATTTTCAGCTTCCAAGAGCATTTGAAAGCAAATTTTGGGTATGAAGGACTAGTATAAAAAAATCTTTCTACACTGATGGAGTGGTAGTTGAAATATTTTGGCCCTTTGATGTTTCTGGTGAAGCCCTAAACCTGAGTCCATGTGAGTGGCCATTGGAGAGGAAAAGACTGAAAGGGTAGCAATTAGAAAGACTTCAACCTTCATCGCATCATTTGAGGGTAAGAGTGAGGAAAAAAGGAGGAAACTGAAATGTGGAAAGAAACATGTCACCGCCTTTAGCTATTTTCACCAAACATCTCTTTGATGCAAGTTTGGCCTGTGAATTTTCTTGGGATTTGCACAGATTGTGCAACTGGATTGTGTTCATTTCCTCAAACCAGTCTCTTCTTTTTCCTTGACAATGGCTGTGGAAAGCAGATTTATTTATTTTTAAAGGTTCTACTTGTACTTCATTTTCCAGAAAGCTTTGACAAAGGGCTTTCCTGCATGAGAAGTAATTTACCACACACCTTCACACTTGCACAACTGGGGCTACTGCTGCTATCACACTGTTTTTCCGACTCCCCCTATTTCCCTGCCCTATGTCCTACCTAGCATAATATTAACATTATTAGCATTTTATTTATTATTATTTTCACTGTTTTGCACAATTCTAGAGCTCTGCTACTGCAATTTAAGGGGTTTTATTCCAAAAAAGAAAATAGAAAATAATTAAGGTAACCAGGCTGCTTGGGAATAGTGAGGGGGGAGAGGGAAGAGGAGGGGGAACTGACACCACATGACTGCAAATTATGAACTGCCCCAGCAGTGACATTTTGCACCTGACGAGTGGCATGATTCTGAGCTCATTGATGCATTTCCCACGTCAATGTAAAGGGACCTCTCAACCATTCTTGGGGGATGCAGCAGCTACGGATCAGAGTTGGTTTCATGCAATAAGTATCACCAAAGCCACTATTTTCTCTGGGTCTATTTGCAATTTAAAAGATGTATAGAGTAATCTAGAAAGTGGTTTATGATATTACAATCCAAAACAATACAGAATGCTACCTTTATTCTGTCATGTAAAATAATAATAATAATAATAATAATAATAATAATAATAATAATAATAATATGAAATGGTTTTAAGTTAAACCATTGGAATGATCTAACTTAAAATTTTAATAAAATGCTTTTAATATAGCTAAATTAATTCAGAACAGTTTCCCCACAGTCTAGGTGTCCTTCAGGCATGTTGAACGATTAAACTCTTAAACCAATGCATGTAAGGAATGCTCTGCATGAAAAGGGATTATTGCCTAGATTCCTGTTATGTAGTTACAGTCTTCTGTCTGTTGATAATCATTTAATATACTATTCCCATAGTTCTATTTGCTGTAAAACCTTTGTATATTTCTGTCTCAGAAGTAGGTCACTCATTATATATATTAATGTCTGTGTATACGTCTGTTTGCTAAAAATGATTCAATTTATATATTTTTTTTCTCTTGATGTAAAGCAGGAGTGGGAAACTGCACAGGAATCAGGGGCCAGATTTCCTTCCACCCAGGCCAGACCCATTAACATTACATGAAAAATACCTTGTTTGTTGCTGTATCTTGGCTAAAAATGACAACTAGAGGTAATGTCATCTCAATTGTGGTCACTATTTCGGTTGGGATTTAGTTAACAAAGATATTTGTGAGGAACTGGGTATATGGATGACTGTGTGATAAGGGGTTATAAGGTGTTTTGACACAGAGTTGACACAATCTTTGGATCAAAATTTCCCACAAACTCACTCAGTATTTCACAGATAAAAAATCACATGCAATCAAGAAACATCAGAGTGTGGTTAAGATAGCAAAATGTATTAATGAGGAAGATCACACAAGCTAGGGAAAGCTGCAACAGTTTGCTTCTGCCTCAGCCTACTTGAAAGGGCAAAATCCTGTCCCCTCCTCTTCCCCTGGCTGAGTTAACTGAGTGCAAACTGCTTTTGTCCTTTGACTCCACTTGCAGCAATTGAAATAATCTGAGGATAAAAAGGGAAGTGGATGCAGGAGATTGGGACATTTTAAAAGCATTGAAAAGTGGGATGACAGGTGATTAGTTGGGACTGTCCCTGACAAATTGGGACAGTTGGAGGATATGAAAACCACACCAAAAACTGGGGGACACTGGGAGCATTAAGGCCACAAAAGTGGGTCCCATATGGCCCATGGGCCACATATGTCTTGCATGCTGCCTACAGTATTACTTATTGCCTGGGAGGGCGGCACCACAATAAAACATGAGCCACGTGTGGAGGAAAGGCCACAACTTTATTAACGCAAAACCAGCAACCAAAGGTAGGGTTGGCCAAAAGCATGAGGTCTGGATCATCATACAACCTGCTGTTGTAAGATACTGGCAAGTCATATTTTAGCAAGACATCAGGATGAGCTAGGGGCTAATGGAACACCCTCTCGTATCCATGCAACCTACTGATTTCCTTTAAATTAAAGCCCCTAGTCACCGGGAAGCAGTGTCACGGTATGGCCCCCGCAATGGCCACAATGCATGCTCTCATCACTCCCATGTCCCATAGGGACTCCCGATACAGTGCTACGCAACTTAATAGACCATGCCCACCAGATTCAGACCTTCTGCTGCCGCCCCAAAGTTGTGACAAACACCAAACACCCTAGGGAGGGTGGGTGGGAGAGCCAAGCAGCAAATGGCGCCACGCACCGGACCTCGAGGCCTTAAATAGGCCCTACCCTGGTGGGTGCTGGGAAGGGAGTCACCCTGCCCCCAGAGCAGCCCAGCCTATCAGCTGCCCTGGAGGACCGGGGCAACCATCGAGAGGGGCCATCCGCCTCCTAGAGCGGCCCTCTGGAGGCGGAAGTCCCCCCTTTCCCTCCTCAGCAACCAATCGCAAGCAAGCACGCCCCAGCAAAGCATTCTGGGGCACGCAAAGAGCCTTGTGTCGCTGTTCCGGCGGCAACACGGACTGCCCGCTCAATCGGGTGGCCGCCTTTTATGTATATTTGCTATATGCATTGAGCAAAGTTAAGCCCTTTGGCCACCATCTTGCATAACTGCACCAGCTTTGTAGGCAGTACTACAGCCACAGGTGTACAATGGCTGTGGCTGCGGAGATGATGGGGAAGGAGAGGCAAAAAGCCATCTGAATCAGAGGACAAGGCTGTCTTGACAGTTCCCAAGGTTGCCACCACTGTGCATCACTCCAGAAAGTGCTTTACACTGGTGTGAGATACCATTATTGTAGTCCCACATACTCAGAGAGCTCCAAGCTGTGACAAACTGCTTTCTTGTAAGATACAAATGAAAAAATATAAATTTTAAAAAATTCATATATTGTGAATAGAAATGTATATTTTCTTCTTTGTGAGGCACAAAAGGAGGAAGTCCAGAATTTGTCCATCATCAGAGACAGCTTATTCTGAAGGAAGCCAGAAGGCATCACTAATTTATATGAAGCTGTTTCTTTCCACCCACATCTGCTGCTGAAAATTCACATTTTCAGTTTTTCAGTCAACTGGGTGGTGAAGGTCACCTTAAGTTTATTTAATTTTAGATTTGATGACTTGCCTTTCCATCTGCATCCAAAAATTCTCAAACACTCAAGACTTTGTGTATTAATGAAAGGTGCTTTGTGAACACAGTTCAAATATAACCCCACCTAGCATAGGCCTTAAAATAGTCCAGAATACTTGAGAGACTATTAAAAGTTAGTTAATGTGGCTAAGACAGAGTGCAATAGCTTCTACAACATTTTTGGTGGTTGGTGGCAATGGCCCTAAGCTTTGTTCCTGTTCATATTGATGATTCATTTACTTTCTGAGGAGAGAGAAAGTAATTCTACAAAAGCAATGTTGGCTTGAAGCTGCTGTACCTTCCAGTTCTGACATATGTTAGGCAGTGAATGGCAAGAAGTGAACACACAGCTTGATGATCCCTGCTAAACTTGCAACATGGCACAGTCTTCACTGACAGATCGCTGCTAGGCTACCGAGATGACAGACAGAGAGAAAAGCTGGTTGCCTGTAATTCATGCCACTGGTTTCCTTAACTGAACATAGAGATGTGACTTAATGGGGAGATGGTGGCTGTTTTCTTTGACAATTCATGTAGCAACTCTTTCCCTTACATTTATATTTGCTGTAAATCTCCTATTGTTTCCATCCAATTTGTGAAAGTTCTTATCAAAACTGAACTGAGCAATATTTTCAGCACGCTGTAGTGCAACTTCAAAAGGCACAGTTGTTCTCTATACAGACAAGACAATATTGTGCATACTTGCCTTGCTGCAACACAGCTGTTAAAGATGAGGAACCTATTAGAAAGAAAAAAGAGGAGGCAGACCCAATTCAGCAATCGATACCACAAACATAAATGAATACAGGGAGATTCAAAGATATATATTTAAGACCTAAGTACTTGGGTTAGAAGGGAGAATCCTATTTTCTTTCTGCATATTATTATTATTATTATTATTATTATTATTATTATTATTTAAATTTCATGTTCCTTCTGACAAATTTATGTAGAAATTTTTAAATCTTGGAAAGTTCTTATCAAATTCACCCTATGAAACCCCTCATTCATCTCTAGCCAATAGGACATGCAGGTGCTAGAACAGGGCTTTAGGATTCCTATGCCATTAACATCTGGTTTCTGGTGGCCTACACAAATATAGTTTGAGTTATACAAAAACAGTGTATTATTTTAAATTCTTCTTCAAATAACAAATTATATCCAGTCTTTCTCCCAGCATGGGACCTAAAGCAGCTTGCAACATTAATTAACAGCATACAGCTAAAGAAAAAGAAAAGAAAATTATCAGATTAAACCAACATGGAAATAAAAGTGTTTCAAAATATTTAAAATGTAACATTTAAGAGGGAGAGATACAGTAGCCTCCATTCAAATTATTCTGCAACAATCAATTAGTGACCAAAAGCATGGATAGGGCTGCATACGCACTGCAGAAATAATCCAGTTTCAGACCACTTTAATTGTCATGGCTCAGTGCTATGGCATTTTGGGAATTGTAGTTTTATGAACCATTTAGCCTTCTCTGTCAAAGAGCTCTGGTGCCACAAAAAGCTAGTTTCCAGAATTCCACAGCATTGAGCCATGACAGGTAAAGTGGTCAAACTGGATGATTTCTGCAGTGTAGATGCACCCTAGGTAAAAAAGATCTTTGTTTGCCAGTGCAGAAGGAACAGAAAGGTGACCAGCCTAGCTACCAGTAGAGTTCCACAGCTTGGGAGTAACCATGATAATGGCCTTCTCATATGTCTTCACCCAATATGCATATGTGGGTGGGTGGTGGGACTCAGTGGAAGTCCTCCCCCAAGGTTCTCTAAACTCGTGTGAGCTCAAATGGAGAGCCATGGTCTTTTAGATAGTCTGGGCAGCAGCCATATACAATTTTATAGGTCATGCCCAGTTCTTCAAATTGTGCCTGAAAACAGACATAGGATCAAGTGAAGTTGTTATAATATGGGAGTTATATGTTCTATATTTTATTTCATTTTGTTTTTATTTATTTTATTTATAGCAATAGCAAGCAATAACATTTACATTTCTGTACCACTTCATACTGAACTAAGCATTCTCTAAGCAATGTGTAAGCCAATTGGCCTCAACAAGCTGGGTACTGATTTTACCAACCTACAAATGGATGCAAGGCAAAGTGGACCTGGGAGCCCTAAGGATCGAATTCACAATCTTGTGGCTGCAGTACTGGAATTTAACCACTGTGCTGTCAAGGCTCCCAATTATGTTCTCTGTAACTAGGGACCCTCTGACATTTCTGAACATTTTCCAAAGGCAGCCCCATGTAGAATGTGTTACAGTAATACAAAGTCCTGTGACATAATGTCAGATCAGATATCTCCAGGGAAGAGCATCACTGGCATATTAGTTTTAACACAAGACCCAAGTCAGTGGTTGAACACTGAAACATTTTTAAAATTAGGGGCAGATTTGCTGTCCCTCATTTATTCCAGCCACTGTGCCTGGCTTGGAAAAGTTACCTTTTTTATTACAACACTAGACTCTCTAGTTAAACTAAAAAGTATTTGTGGTGGCTGGAGATTATGGTAATTGAAAAAGTGACTTTTCCAAGCTTTAGGCTAAATAGGTTTTTGTGCTATAATTTAATGGTTAGATAGGAAGGCACAGGGAGTCCCCACCTATGGGTTCATTTAGTCTCTTTCTAATGTCTGATAAATCCAAAATGTTTTTAAACTCTGTGTTGAAGAAAATTCAGAATACTTTTGTTTCAAGATTTAAGCAAGCAATATAAAATATTATGTATCTTATTGCCACTGCTTCCTCTGCCTTTTTGGGGAAAAGTGTAGATGTGAAAGAATGAGAAATATAGTCCTTTCCTTTCTTTCCCACTCCCCTCCCTTCCTTCCTTCTCCAAAAAACAAAGTTAGAGTAATGTGATAATACAGAGGCATCCTGCCCAGCCCTGGTCAGATGAAAATAAGTAAACCTGATTTAATATGAAGTTAGAAAGTAGCATGATTACACTGAGCTGGGTGTCCAAAATATTTTTTCAAAGTAGTGTGATTGGTCATTTCTGTAAAAGAACTTTGGAGAGCTTTGCTTTCAAAATCTGCATTCATGTATCATTAAGAAAACAGATAGATTTACATTTATAAGCCAACACATTCCTGTGCAAATATGGGGACTGACAGAATTTCAAAACATGACATTTTCCCTCAAATGGAGATAACTTGGAAAGAATATGTACACTGTGAAGTCAAAGGCTTTCATGGCCGGCATTCATAGTTTTTTGTGGTTTTTTTTTTTTGGGGGGGGCTATGTGGCCATGTTCTAAAAGAGTTTATTCCTGACATTTCACCAGCATCTGTGGCTGGCATCTTCAGAGAATGCTGAGAATGAATTCTCAGAAGATACCAGCTGCAGATACTGGCAAAATGTCAGGAATAAACTCTTCTAGAGCATGGCCACATAGCCCAAAAAACCCACAAAAAACTAATGGCTTCACTGTTTTTTGAGAAGTTGGTTTATGTAACCAGACACAGACACAAAAGAAGATAAAGAGGCATGTAGAAGAAATGTGCAGCAAGAATTGGTCAAGATATACACTTTGTCTATAAAGAACTACCAAGAACTGTTTTCTACAAAAGAATTTAGACTATCCTACCTAAAAAGCTTATGGCCTCCAAATAAGGCATAAATATTAGATGTAGACATCAGGTGAAAGAAGCACAGACTAGGCAAAACTGCTGCTTTTGTTCTCAAACTGTTCTCATTCCTATCTAAAAACAGATAGGAATGGGCAGTCATCTTGTTAGGAAGTAACTTTATTGACCTATTTCTACATTTACACTGATGTTGTCTACTTTGACCACCAGTACCTTATCAGGGTCTTTACAGAAGTCTTTTCTGTTACTTGCCACTACCATATTCCTATAGCTAGAGGGATTTCCCCATTTTGGGAACTGGATCGAGGATCTTCTGTCTCCTTGCCCTTCCACCTTCCTTCATCATCAGTTGCTTCTATGTGCCTTGTATTGTCTTCTGAGCTGCCACTTGGGGGGAGATATTCTGTCCAGAATTCCTAGTATACCTTATGATGCTCATTAGGAATCACTGGAAAGATACTTTTTGGATTAGAACTTGCAATTTTCATCCAAGAAAGTAACTTTTCTAACCTCTGTAGTAAAATTCAAAGAGATAGTCATCCTAGTTTGTTGCAGCATAAAAAGATACTAAAAAGGAAGAAAATGGTGAGGAAGAATCTAGCAGTACCTTTTATTTATTTTAGCATTAGCTTTCATGGCTATCAATCTACCTCTTTACTCTTTGAATCAACTCTTTGAAAATTAATGGCCAAGGTCATAATCTGCATCTTTCTCTATCATATTGCATTATCTCCCACTTTCTTTTCACCAAATGTGCAGAAACCATCAAAACCTAACAGGTAAAAAGCTATTGCCTGGGAGGCCGCCGCTACAAGAAAAACAGGAACCAGCAATATGGAGGAAAGGCCACAACTTTATTAAGCAACCAGTTAGCAAAGTAGGGTTGGCCCAAAGCATGAGGTCTGGATCTGGATCATCATACAACCTGCTGTTGTATGATGAACTGTAATACCTGGTAACAGCCAAGCTTTGGGATGACCTAGGGGCTAAGGGAACGCCATATATCTGTCCATGCAACTATCCGATTGCATGTATTTAATCAAGCCCCTAGTCACCAGGAGACGCTGTCACACTGTGGCCCCCGCAATGGCCACAACACATGCCCTCAGCGCTCCCGTGTCCCAAAGGGACTCCTGAACCAGTGCTACACAGCCCTGGAAACCACGCCCACCAGATCCACGACCTATGCTGCCGCCCCTGAAGTTGTGACATGAAAAACAACGCACCCAAGGGAGGGTGGGTGGGTGAGCCAAGCAGCAGATGGCACCAAGCAGCAACAGCAGCAAGCAGCAGATGGCAGCGAGTAGCAATAGCACCGAGCAGCAAAATGGCTCCAAGCAGGAAGCCACGTGGCCTTAAATAAGCCAATATGTGGGAGGAGCCAGGAGGGAAATCGCCCCATCCCCAACGCCAGTCGACGAATCGGCCGCCCTGGAGGTCCCGGGGAGACCATAGAGAGGGACCCCACGCCTTCCGGAGAGGCCTCGGGAGGTGGATGTCCCTCCCATTTCCACTCTGGCCACCAATCCCAGGCCTAAGCACCTCAGCAAGGCACACTGGCGCGAGACCAAGCCCATTCGCAGCCTTGCAGTGGCAAAGCTCCCGGCGTCAACATGGCCTGCCCGATGAATCGGGTGGCCGCATTTTGCTATTTCTGGTATTAGTGAATGAGAAGCATACATCTCAGTACTTCTGAGTTGAACTTTAGACTCTGAATCTTCTGGCAAATATTATTTTCATTTTTTAAATCTATGAAAACCTCTTCTGCATCTGCTTGCAATTGGTGATAGACAGTTTCAAAATTTTTAAACCTTTTGGCTTCAGGCTTGTTTTTGCTGTCATAATGTGCCTTCTGACTTATTTTCTTGGCAGGATTCATTCAGAGGAGATTTGCTTCTACCATCTTCTAAGATTGAGAATATGTAACTTGCCCAAGGTCACCCAGTGGGTTTAAAATCCACATCTCTAGGAGTACTAGTCCAATATCCAAACCACTATGCAAGCTTCAACCTATGGCTTTAAAATTGTGCTAAAACCTACATAATAGCTTGAAGTTGTCTGCTTCACAAATATTCTGGTGTCTGGCCTTGTTTCAACAGTAATAGCACTTGAAGTTGCCTTCATGGGGGACAGTATTTTACCCATGCAGCAGAGTAAAACCTTTCCACCACAATGTTGTTTTTTTAATATAAAACTGGCACACTATTTATAGTTTCTGTTATAAGCTCTTATCTTTCAGGCACGATCTGACATGCATTTTTGGTCCTCTTCTTGTGGGAATGGAACACTGTGATAAAATTCCAGAATATTAGTATGTCTCTTAACCATCATCTTTAAAATGTTTATTGTTGGGACATAGTTTTCAGGCAGAGCACATTTACACATCTTTTCTGCTTTTCTTTTCTTAAATAAAGATAGACTGATTGGAAAAACACTATTATTAAGACATGTAAGCATGTATAAATCAGTCTCTTTATCTTTGTAGCCTGTGTCTGTTTACAGAATGAAGGCCCTTTTGAAACTTGATACATGTAATGATGAAAACTTTGGTGGGAACTGAAGTATTGCTTTCTGTTGGTAGATTCTGCCTCTTTAGTGAAGACTATCTTTGATCTTTTGTACCTCCCTCTTGCATGTCACATCTGATATGGTTTATTTTAACGGGTGGGAAAGGATTATTTTCCATGAATTGGACTTTCTGAAGGAAAGGAGAGCAAACATTTTAATGTAAGAACAACACAGTGATAGGGAATTATTTCTCCTCGCTATCCCATCTGTGTTGGGTGAATCTCTTTATAGCACATATGGAGTTATTGGAAAGGAAAGAAGAAAAAGAGTGTGATGGAATAGAGAAGGGCAACCAAAGTGACCTGGGGGTGAGAACAACATGTGGGGCTATTTAGTTTAGGAAAGTAAAAACCAAGTATTATGCCTTCCAACTTTGGCACGGACAATCCCAGGTAACACTCTGCTGGTTTACTTTTTCAGCTGCTTTTAAAATGTCCTACTTTCTCTTGCCTTCTTCTCCCACTTTCCCCCCTTTGTTTTCAGCTTATTTCAGTTGTGCAAACTGAGTTCAAAGTGCAAAATAGTTTGCACACAATTAACACAGCAAAGGGAATAGTGGAGGGTGGAATCCTGCTTGTCTCAGTTGGCTTAAGCAAAAGCCAACTGTTGCAGCCTCCCATGGCTTGTGTGTCTTCCTCATTAACAACTTTAGCCATCTAGATCACACTCTGATTTTTGTTGGCCAAACATGTTGGAGATTATGAAGTAAGGAGGTATATGGCATAGGGGCTTACCATTATGTGGACAGTGTTTCTCTTTCCATCATAATACTAGGGTTCAATGATGAATTACACTGGGAGATCCAGGAGAGACAAAATGAAGTACAGCATATCTTCACACAGCACATACTTAAAATATCAAATGTACTGCTGAATGACCCAGTAATAGTCACTAATTTGGGACTGCTTTTAAAGCATTAATTAAACAAATTCATAGATGACAAGACTATCAATGGCTACCTGGTATAATAGCTATACATTATTTCCATCAATGGAGGCAAGATGGGTTGAACACAAATTGCTGCCAAGGAGGCATAACTGGAAGAATGCTCTTGCATTTATATCTGGCTTGTGGGATTTCCATAGTTATCTGACTGGCTACTGTATGAAGAGAATGGTGGACTATAGGCTTTTCATTTCAAGATTTTAGGCTCATATCTTGAGGGGCATGCAGGTTTTATTGGAAATGACCAAGAATAGCAAAGGAGTTAGAACAATGAACACTTCCACACTACAAAATTATAGTACCATGATTCCACTTTAACTGTTACGACCACACCCTGTGAAATCTTGGGATTTGTAGTCTGGTTTGATACTAGAGCTCTCTGATTAAAAATTCTAAACAATCCTTTGGCAACTGTAAATTTCAGGATTCCACAGGCTGAAACCTTAACTGTGTAGTATGAAAGGACCAAAGAAAATCACCTCATAGTTCATATTAGGATAGTTGGTTGGCAATGGAGGAATGACAGGAATGATATTTCTTTCTAAATGGAAAAACAGAGGAATAATATTTACTTATGCTATCACCACAACCACCACCATCATCAGCACCAATCCATATAACACAAAATTTGTTAGTGCCAAACCAATGAAATATCAATTTGTTATGAGTGAAACACTATCAGTCAATGACAGGTCTAATGGTCCGATTTCTAAAGTATGGAAAAACATATTGGGCTACAAATTAAAGTAAAAAGGAAATGGGGGGAGGGGGGATAGACAGTCAAGAACAGAATCCAGAAACCACCAAATGTTGACAATGGCAATAAGAGTGGCATGGTGGGATAAAGGAGAGGTAGTAATTTGGCCTGTTTGACACAATGTAGAGTATCCTGAAAGAAGGAATGAAAAAGATACATGTCGTGAAACCAAAACATTTCTTTTCCTGTGCAGTACGGTGAGGGAGTGGAAAGAATAGGGATCTCTTTTCTTTCCCACCCCTCACCTTTCTCAGTATATAGCAATAAAACTTGATACACAATTCTGGCTATTCCTTTTTTTTTGCAATGCTGTACAAAAAATAGCTTTCCAAAGTCATGCTACTTCAGTACAATTGTGCAGCTGTGGGGAAAGAACAGCCATAACCTTCCAAGATCTCTACTGAGTATGCTAGATGTACTCTAGAGTACGCATAATGAAGATGCTCTTGCATGGGTAGATGACAGTACAGCACATCTTTTTTGTAGTGTCTCAGAAAGCACATAAGCTGGTGTAACCCTCAGTTACTCAATACTGTGTTACCCACAGGATTTTGGTTGTTGTCTACAAGCGCTTTTGTACTATGGAGCAGAGCTTAACTGTTTTAAAAAGGGAACTTCTCTTTTCTGTCAAGGTTTCACAGACTTGATTCCTAGTAAATTAAGTTTCCGCATGGAAACTATATCCCTTGATTACAAGCAGGACTAATATTTGGAAAGCAATGCTGCCAAATTATAATTTTCTTTCTCATAGTTTTTGGAGTCATGAAAATTGCATGAGAACATCTGAGTTTATTTGAAATTATCTCTGTTTCTAGATCTCATGAAATTGGAGAACAATTTGAACAACATGCCATGTTCTCACAAGTAGATAATATAATTGTTATTACTTGCCTGTATTTTAAATTATACCAGCTTCCACCAAATATAATTTCTTATACATTACATTACTTTAAAGCAAACATTGTTACTCCTGGGACTCATGGCTTCTCAACATTTGGGCTTACAGTCCTGGGAAAGTATTAATATATAGCCACTCTAATATAATAAAAATATTTTACTTGAATCAGAAATGCAGTTCCCAGGCTGGCAATTTTGGAGCCCCTTGATTACAGGATCTATTTTGTGCCATCACTACATACAGCTACTTCTGCCTCCTGCATTCATTACAGTGTTAATTGTATCTTCCAATTTTGGAGCCTACAACAGCACACTCCTATTATTCACACAGAAACATACTCTCTGAAGCAGAGGTGGGGAACATATAGCCTTCCAAATCTGTATTTAGAAGTCTTGGACTGTAGCTCCCAGAATTCTATGATACTAGTTTTATTAGATACAACTGATGGGAGATGCAGTTGAACAACATCTGGAGAGTTGTACTTTACCAACATCTGCTTTAAAAGATGTTTAAAAGCCCTCCATGGACTGGCCCCTCCTTACTTATCAGACCTTCTTTCTCCTCACCTTCCCACTCAGGCCCTCCGTTCTGGTAGTCAAGGCCTGCTGTCTCAGCCCAGGATTTCCTCTGCCCCATCCCGGATTCGCCCCTTTTCACTTGCTGCCCCTCACTCCTGGAACCTTCTTCCCCCAAAAGCAAGAGCCATCACTTCTTTAACCAGCTTCAAAACGGAGTTGAAAACCATCCTGTTCAGAGAAGCCTTCCCAGGCATTGCATAATTATCGCTTACTGTTTGATGTTCTTTTGGTGCCTGTTTATCAAACCATTTCCTGTATTGCTATGTACTGTATATGCATTATCCTACTTGAGAGTATGTATTTTCCCTGGAAAATGATTAACCATCCATTATGAAGCCAAGCCCCCCCTCCAGTCCATCTGCCTTGGTCCAGGCCTTGGAGGTAGAGAGGAACTGCTGGACTTCTTACCCTTTCCCTCCACCTCTCCCTTCTCCTTCTGTGTCATGTCTTTTTAGATTGTAAGCCCGAGGGCAGGGATCCGTCTAACTAAAAAGATTGCATGTACAGCGCTGTGTAAATTTACAGCGCTTCATAAATAAAGGTTAATAATAATAATAATAATAATAATGAAGACATTTACACTTCCACACTTTCAAAACAGTGTTTGCAGTTGTTTGAACGTGCATCTACACTGCACAAATAATGCAGTTTGACATAGTTTGAGTACTGTAGCTTCATTCTATGAAATCCTGGGATTTGTATTTTAAAAGGCCTTCAGTCTTTGCTGTCAAAGAGTGCTGGTGCCTCACAAAACTACAAATCCCAAGATTCTGTAGGATGGAGCCATGGCAGTTAAAGTTGTGTCAAACTGCATTATTTCTATAATGTAGATGCACCCTCAGTCAAGCTGTGGAACATTTTTAATACAAATAACATATAGAGTTAATATAATAGAGGTAGCATTAAGATCATTCCCACTGGTCTTGACTGCAACCTGATAAGAGTGAAGTTTGAATTCACCTTATACTACCTCTATTTATAACTTGACATGTTGCATATTCAAATATTTCAAGGTCTGGAATTATTCTATGGGGAAATAGACAGGTGTGGAATTGTTTTGCACAAAAATATATTTCCTACATAGAAACTATACCTGGCATCCTGTTCAGTATTTACAAAGTTTAAGCTGAACTTATAATATCATAAATATTGGAATTCATATTTACATTTGTTGCACCAGTGCAGCAATTGATAATGCCTTCCAAAGTCCACCTTAGAAGCCAGGCAGCTGTACCAACAGAAGGAATTTGAAGGCACTGGAGAGTAGGGTGGTGAGAGAAGAAGTGTACAGCCTTCTCCCAATAATGAGGTACTTTGCAACAAACAATTATGACCCAGCAGGAGATGTAGCTATGATAAATGGAGCTCTGTAGTCATAGCTACATCTAATGCAGGATTTCAGCTCATATTTCCTTTGCAGGAAACTGTACTTTTCTGCACAGATTATTTTTGTTCATTTGTCTGAAGAATAATCCCCTGGAACAGTTTGAGACATTTAAATACTAGGAGAAAATTGCCCAAAATTCATGCTGCTCTATTAGTCTTCCTGACAGGGTTTCCAGATTGTCAAGAAACCTATTTTTAAACTGGGAAATAAATAATGGTGAATATTTTATTACACAGTTGGGAAAAAATATTATGCACATCTTGCTTGTTCATAATGTATATTGAATTTGTGGAGGGAGGAGGAAATACATGTGGTCCAGCATTTGGAATGAAATGCTCAACACTTTTATTCTACAGAACAACTTGTTTGAACAAAGAAATGTAAAGCTAGCATGCAGCTCCATTTTCCTCTGGATCCTTTCCATTGCGCCAATATCCTTCATGACACATTGTGCCCTATACACAGCACTGTCTTACCTTTATCCTCTATGTGGAGCTATTTAAGCAAAACAATGTGAAAAGCAGCATTGCTGTTATAATAAATCAGCACATGTAATCATATGATGAAAAAGGCATTCAAACCCTAGTGATAGTCATAATCAAACTGGAAAGGACTATGTTGGAATTACATTTTTACGGTAACCATAAAAAAACTCTCCTATAAAAAAGCACTTAAAAAAAATTAAAAGACCAAGGTGCCTGCCACAATAGCCTTTAGATCAATTAAAAGAGTTTAGTAGGTACCTTTGGGATGAAATGGATTTTATACTGGCATTGAGAACGATATAATCAAAGCAGTTAATTTTTTTTGCATACTGATGAAATGGAGATATTTTATCAGGTGGCAGTTATTCCCTTTGCTTTTGGAGAACATTGCCAGCTGAAGTACAGCTGTTCACTTGTTCGGCAACTGGAGGGAACAGGAGCACTCTGAGTAAAGTGTGCTGTGCAGTTATGTAAATGGATGTTTCTTTTGGAATTCTATCACTGACGTTTCCACCTTGGTGAGGTGTTCCAGATGTCCTCTACAAGGCCCTAATTTCTACTGGTCATTAGGTACATTGCCCAGACTAAATGACTCCAGATTGTCCCTATGCCCCCCCCCCCCCCCCCCCCCATGAAAAATAATTCCAGTAAGCCCCCCCCCCCCCCCAAAAAGAGGGGGGGGAACCACACCTATAAACATATTTACCAGCAATGTATGAATGAAATAGTAACACTATAAAGCACACAAGGAAATGCAAAACAACAGAAATGTACACAATGATACAAGACATAACAACTTATAGAAATCTGTACAAAGAGATAACAACAATGTAATAGGAGAAGCTTCAAATTCTAATGAATAGTCTTTAAGACACACATGAGATTCCAAGATTGGGCTTGGAACCACACAAAGCCATATGAATACGAGCAAACTTGAAATATCCAAAGGCTGTATTTGTTGCTGTGTGACTTCAAGTCATTTATTTATTTATTTATTTATTTATTTATTTATTTATGGTATTTATACCCCGCCCTTCAGCCCTAATGGCTATCAGAGCAGCTTACAATTATTATTTTTAATTAGATGGTTTCCTGCCTTCAGGCAAACCTATCATGGGGCTTTCTTGACAGAATTTGTTCAAGGGTGGTGGTGGTTGCATTCACCTTCCTCTGAGTGTGAAGAATGTGAAAGTTTCCATAGCTGAGCAGGGATTCAAACTCAGGTCAGAGTCATAGTCCAGTGCTCAGACCACTGCACTACACTCAGCCAGAGGTAATCTAATACAATTTAAATAAATGAATAAATAAATAAGAAGGAGAGAAAGAGGAAAACAGCTTGCTTAGGAATAGTGAGCAGGAGATGTGGAGACACTGACACTATGTGACTGCCCAATACTAGAACTGCCATTGGAAGAACGTATCTCACCTGAAGACCAATGCTACAGCAGTGCACTTGGGAGCTTGTTGATACATTTTCCCTGTCAATGACAAGGTGCACTTGAACAATGTTATGAGGGCAAGACAACAATGAGATGGAGCTGGCAATATGCAACAAGTATTGCCAAAGGAACTATTTTCCAACTTTAATGGCAGTTGAAAACCCACATGTGATAAAGTGCTAAGGCAATTATTAGTTTAGGGAATGCACTGGGACTGTCAAAGTCCTCTAATACTCACTTACTGGACAACATTCACTGCAAGCAATAAGGGTCTGTTTCCTGTTAATTGGGAAGCAGGGTACTGTTGTTTCCACCCCTCTCTTGAAAGCCATCTCTGGTGTGAGGGGGAAATGTATAAATAAGGAACTGAAAGCCAAGCAGCAAACAGAGAGGAGACTAGCCCCACATGTTCTAAGCTGGTCAACTGTTTATTCAGTGTTTAAAAAGCCCAATGCATTTCAGCCACTGAAAACAAATATAAATACACATAAAGTAAACATTTCAAAAGATATGGTAATATTCATCAAATTATGATACAAAATTATGCTTATAAATCTTATTAAAGCTATACAGACCTTTGAGAGAAATCACCGGGGCTGGGACAGGACATGATGTATAATTTTGGGTTATAAAATTATTTTTTTAATAATAAAGAACATATTTTAAAGAAACAAAAGATAGAATGGATTCTAAAACTGAAATCCTTGGTGTCTGTAGATTTAAATGAAGATTTGGACCTACAATCTTTAATTTGAATATATCAGAGAAATCGGAACACAGGTATGGGTATGAATGTAATATAATTATATAAAGACATGAACAGAATGAGCAATTGTCAGGAGAGATTGCATTATTTGTCCCTGTGTCCTGTCCCAACACATATCATTGGTTATGTCTTTCCAAGGTCATCTGGAGTATGTATATATACAGAAATGCTACACTGTCTGATCCTTTTATCCCTTTGGTCCTGTAATTTGGAGAGTGTTTACAATTCCAGTGATTTCTCTCAGAGTATGTATAACGTTGATAAGGTTTATAAGAATAATTTTGTATCATAATTTGATGAGTGCTGTCCTATCTCTTTAAATATTTATTTTAAGTCTACAGGTATTTCTATTTCTTTTCAGCCCCTGAAGAAAGCCTAGTGTGGTTGAAACGTGTTGCGCTTTTTAAACACTGAATAAACAATTGACCATCTTAGAGTATGTGGAGCTGGTCTCCCCTTGCTGTGAGAAGGAATTGTGACAGGACCTTGATTCTGGCTGTCACACTGGATAACGCTCACTGGAGGAGATAGAAATGCCAGCCAGCTGCTTCCGTATTGTCAAGGGAACACACCACAGTTGCTTGCAGTGGCTGCTGCCCAGTAAGTGTGGACTCGGGGGAAGGTCAGGCTGCACTTAATGTGGCTATGTAGCTAAACAGATGATCCAAAATTCCAGATGATAAATGTTGTTCTAACAAAAACTAATGATCAATCATATTTTACTAGAATTTTTTAAAATTAAAAAAACATATTTTCCAGGAGCTGGATACTGGTCAACTATCCAGAATTTACTGAATTGATGTCTTGACAATTGCTTGGAGCCAACTGGTGATTCCAAGAAAGGAGTGTTTAAAACTGGGCCACACAAGGATGTTTACAAGAAGTAGAACCTTGTTGACTTAGAAGAATACCAAAGTAGGACAAGCCTTACCACAAATTTCTCCAAAGATGATGCACATTTTCCTTGATGGTACAGACCAAAGAGCGTTTGCCTGTCCAAGACTAGTCAAAATCATTTTGCTGTCTGAGATGAAAGACAAGATGGCACCTGCTTCCTGCCCAGTTCCTGAAGCTGACAGAACTGGCAAATGAATTTTACTTCAACACAAGCAATGGACAATGTCTTTCATTGCAGAACCCTCACCTGGCATATTTCCCCTGAGTCAACTAGCTCACACTGTCTAATTCAGTTTGGATTCATGGCTGCTGAATTTCCTGTAAAAAGTCAGCATGATCTACCACTTTATCATCATATCCTGAACCTGACAGCTTGAAACACTAAAATTCATTACAACATTTCTCTTCTAATATGTCTCACAGCCTTTGCATAGTATGTGCTCACAGGGATGTAGCTATGGGGAGGAGGCAAAATGAGAACATCGACTCCCAAATAAGGATTCTGTCCCCTCAAAAGGAAATTTTCCTTCAGTCCTACATTTCTAGCACTATAGGAACTTTAAATTCAGTTGAGCATTTTGAAATACAGTTGTGCCATTCAAAGAAAAGGGGCAGCCAAAAGTCACCAAAGAAATGCAAATAGAACAAACATAAGAATTCTAAGTTTGAATGATTTTCAATGTCTCCCTTTCATCAATGTAAGAAATTTGGGGACTGTTAGAAAAATTAATGGGGGGGCACAATTCTTAGGTGAGGGGGCAATACCCTCATTTTGCTCTCTCCTACAGTCGCATCCTTGTGAGTGTGAAACAGGCCTTTCTTTGTCACAGAAATGAGAGTTAGTTCAGACTGCAGTAAATAAGCATTAAGATTCCCTATGGGGTATTTTCAATTTATACTGCATATGAACAGCATGCTTTTAAATCTTTCTTCTTAATTAGCAACTAAAGATGAAGCTATCTAGCTAATATGTGTGACCAAGCATAAACTCTGCAGAAATGTACAAATGTTTTGCTGTAGTGCTGTGTCATCTTCTCACTGTCAATTTTGAATGTTTCATGTCTTTCCTGTGGGCTTGCTTTTTTAAAAAACTGAATAAATGAAAATATCTCCTTCTCAAAGGTCCATTCATTGTTCTCAGTAAGCAGCATGTTTTACTTTTTTTTAAAAAAATGCCTCATGTTTCAAAGACTTGGCAGGCTTAGCACGACATAAACAGCTGCAAACGTTATTCTTTCAAAAATGGAGGCAATGTTCACCTACAATTTTGAGGGGAGCTTATTTGGATTCCAGATGGAAAAGCAGCTGGGTGGTTGGGTGTTGGTAAGAGAAGGAGTTTTATTGATGGAGAAGAGGACCCTAAAAAATTGCTGTTTATAAACTGCTGCTGGAAGAATAACTCGGTGTGGTTCTCCACACTGCCAGAATGCCACATGTGTTCTATCTGTCGACAAGTTGCCAAATTGTGTTTACCCGGCATTTCTACTACAACCAGAACTATAATCTTATATTTGCATATGGCTCATAGGGCTGTCCTGCAGTTGGAAAAGTAAACAACAATGGATTTATTAAATTTCCACTGAGTTGGATGCCTAAAAAATATTTTGCTTTGTTTTTGGATAATATCACAAAGCATGTGTCCCATTCTGAAGAAGACAGTCCTCTGAAATGCAATCAGAAGATTCACTTCTGTTTCAAGTTTGTCAGGTCCAAGTCTAGATTTCAGTTAAAGAACCATATGGAGACCCTGATGTTACTCATTTGCAGTGAACACAGCAAGCACAGAGGACACCTGGTCACAACGTGCCCTAAAATCTTATAGAGGGTTGGATTGTGTTTCTATTGTAGTTATTACCAAAAAACCAAAAAACTCAACCCTACTGCCATTCTATTGCCTTTTAAAGCTTGCTTACTTAATTGTAACTTACTGTTTAACTTTTTGTCTTAATTGCATAGAAAATGCTTCCTTTTACTACTATCTGTTTTGATGATGCATAATACAACACAGTGCTTTGCATCAAAATCTGTTTTGCCAGAAATCTACAGTACTTGTTACAGTGGCACAACAATTATGGAATTAAAATCTGCAAAATATAGAAGAAATGATAACCAGGTTGTTTGAAACACATCTTTTTTTCTTATTTTTCCCCTGGCAACTTTGAATCCAAAGGTCAGCATCTCAGCCTGTGCTACTATACTTCAGCTAACCATGTTTGGAGTGAGAGATTATGAAGGTCTTTGCATTTCTACTTTGCACTTTCAACTGCTGAACAATCAGGGATGTAGCTGCACTATTCTATTCTATTCTATTCCATTCGATATATCTATAGTGAAATAATAGGGTTTTGTTATCAGCTGTAGATAAAATTAGCATATAGTTTATAATGCAAATATAGATGGCATTTTGTTTGTGAGTTATGATGGTATAGATCCCTGAAGATAATGTCATTGCTATACATCCAGATGTAGGAAAATAGCATCTGCACTGCAGAAATAACTCACTCTGACATCATTTTAACTGCCCTGGCTCCATGCTATGGAATCCTTGGGTCTGTAATTTGTTGTGGCATTAGAACTCTCTGACAGAGAAAGGAGGCTGCCGTCTTGGCGGGACGGCCTGGTTGCCGCCAGGGGAGAGCCGCAGCTTTCTGGCCACACCCTTCCCCCACAGCCCCCAGAAAACGATTCGCCACTGGATAAGGAGTCCAGTGGGGACACAGGGGTGCTGAGAGCAATGCGGTGTTGCCATTATGGGGACAACATCGATGCAGTGTCCCCCGTTGGCAAGGGATGGAGATGCAAACAGTCGCATATGCGGAAATGCGCTCAATTGCACAAGCGCTTTCCAGAGAAGAGATGGGTGGTTAACCATCTCTGTCCCTTTTCATCCCAAAGCTTGGCCATGACCGAGCACTTGGGTTCATCCATCATCCAGGGGTTGATGGATGACGGATCCAGACCTCATGCATTGAAGCCAACCCTATGTTTGCATTGTTTTAGTTGTGTTAAATAAAGGTGTGGCCATTTCATCCCAATTCATGAGTATTGTGCTTTTTCTGCGGCAGCTCCCATCCAAGGCAAGGCTAAATATCTCACAAAACTACAAACCCCAGAATTCCATAGCATTAAACCATAGCAGTTAAAGTAGTGTCAGCCTGGATTATTTCTGCAGTGCAGATGCAGCCTTTAACTATCATGGCTGCGTACTGCAGAATTTCAAGGTTTGTAGCTTGGGGAGCCACTAGAGCTCTCTGGCTGAGAACTGTAAGTGCCTCTTCCTAAACATAGGATGGAACCATGGCAGTTCAAGTGGCATCAAAGTGGTCTTATTATATAGAAACCCCAAAGCAAACCTATCACAGATTTTCTTGGCAAAATTTGTTCAGAGGGAGTTTGTCTTTGCCTTCCTCTGGGGCTGAAAGAGCATGACTTGCACAAGGTCACTGTGGATACCCAAAGAAAAAGCAGTGTTCTGAGACTATTGCTTCTCCTCTGCTTCCATGCTTCTGCCACTGTTTCCTTGCTTCAAGGGAAGAGGTAAAGATGTAGGAGAACGTGGAAGGGAAGAAGCAGGATCAGCAAATCCAGGGGGATTTAGCAGTTGGCCATGGTGCCATAGCAGGTGCCCAACAAGGTGAGCCTCTAGCCATTGGATGGAATGTATCTGTAAACTGTTGATCTCAAGGGATTAAGAATACATTCAGAACACTGAGAGATTATTTAGTTCTTGCTAAGTTTGAGAAGATGAACAAATCAGACCTAGTTAGGTAGTAGTAGAGCATGGAAAAGTTATTCTTTGGACCACAAGTCCCAGAATCGCCCACCCAGCATGGTAACAGCCCACTGATTCTGGGAGTTGTCCAAACCATTAAGATCTCCAAGCTCTGCCCTGATGAATGCAGAAAGCTCCCTCGTGTGTGCAGTGGTGCCCACTTTGGCTACATAAGCATCAGTACTTTCCTCCATGCATGTTAGAAATAGAATATATTAGAGGGCTACTTAATATACATGCAGGGAAACACATGAGAATGAATTTTACATTGTGTCTTTAATGAGTATTCTTATTCTAGCCAGACTGTGTAGGAAGCAGCTCAAAGTCTGCCTGGAGGGGTCACACCCAATGCTAGCACCATTTCTTGATTCCATTTTTAATGATGCAGATTTGATATTATATAAGGTTACATGCTCCCCATCTTAGGCACAGCTTGCTTGCCAGTTCTTTCAAAATGACATTGATTAAAGAAAGGGGGAGAAAAGCCTCTTATTTTATTCTGAAAATGCCAGCAAATCCTATTTTCTTCAACTGGGTTGTAATATCTCACCCCCTCTGGATATAAAAAGGTTTGCCTCTGAATAATCTCTTTGTATGACTCCAAAAAGAGAGCTTATTTTTCATTTATTACCTGGAATCTCTTTAGGTCATGACACAGCTGGGTTGTCTCAGCTGCACTCTCTAAGAAGATTGCCAATGACTAAGCTGAAGGACTTGCCATGAATGTGCAGTATGCCTGTCTGGATTTTCCCCCACCTCTAAAAGAAGGATTAGCATGTCTAATTAAGAAACATTACCTGTTGCTTAGGCTTTGTCTGCATTTGTGCAGTAAATTCCAACAGATGCTGTAAAGACTTTTCCAATAGCTTCCTTTAGGCTGCCATTCTTAAATTGCTCATGAATCAACACACAGCTTCCACAGGGACTGCAGCAGGAACATCAAGATTTCAAGAGTAACATGAAGTGATCCAGGACAATTTTTCAGTTCTCACATCCAAAGGGAAGCTCTGAACAGGAACATGTGCCCAGTTTTCTTTAAGGTCAACCTAGCCTTGTAACCTCACTACCAGCAAAATATTCATTAATCCTGAATTGCACTTAATGGCTGGAAACATTACACTATTTTTGTTCCATTCATTACTCTTGATGTCTGATTCTGAGCATCACCATTATCCCTAATAGAGCTACCCCCATCAACAGGAGAGGACTGAGCCTGGCACATTTCGTACTACTTTAAATGGCAAAGTAATTACTGTGTTTGGGCAGCTGCCTTGTTCCTGCCCACAGCTACTTGACTTTGGGGCAATTTGAAATAATGGATGAACATCCCAAGCTATTATATTATCAGTAATAGCAGGTATTGCAAAGTCAAAACTGAGCACCGTGTCTCATTTACTGTAATGGGAGACATTTAAACAGTGGTTGGATTCATTTTTTTTTAAATCAATGAGATTGAAAAGTCAGCTATTTGGGTCAGGTCCCACACACTGTTTTTATGTATGGTTAGGGCTAAATTGAATGGCTCTTTCTCATTTTGTTGTCCAGTTCAGAGGCTTCGGACTGCATTCCTCAGTACCCTTAATATTTTCATAGTACCCAGTGGCTGTTGATGGCTCTATATCAGTGGGGCAGTTAATCTACTCTGGAAATGAATCAACTGCAGAAATAAAGCAGTTTGACACCACTTTAACTATCAGAATTCTATCCTACAGAATCCTGGGATTTGTAGTTTGGTGAGGCACCAGACCTCTCTGGCAGACCAGGCTGAATACCTCCCCAAACTATAAATTCCAGGATTCCACAGGATGGAGCCATGACAGTTAAAGTGGTATCAAACTGCTTTATTTCTGCACTATGGAAGAGTTGTAGGTCTCTTTGGAGAGGGACAGATGGTGAGGGACAGATGGTCCCAAAGCCATGCCGCTGGCGATACTAGGGTTAGGGACCACGCACCAACTGCACAGTCCCTAACCCTAGCATGGTATGGCGGTGGCCTGATGGTGGCATCCTGTCCAGACAGGTGCTGCCATCTTGACATAAGTGACACGCAGTGTATACATATTGCTGTGCGTTGCTTATGTAACGAGTGCACAATTTACGGTGATGTGCGCCATGCACCGTAAACAGAACCCGGGTTTTCTAGGTTCTTTTTACTCTGGAAGGATGCCATGCAGTTTGGCTGCTGCAGTGTCCCTCTGGAGGGAATCAGGCTGCCGCCAGCCTGGACTTTAGACAAAGGTATCTACTGGGCCTTTGTGAATTTTAAAGAGGCTATCCAAGGAGCTGAATTCTACTCTTAAAATTGATTCACTGCTTTAGTTAGCTCCTTTAAAGTTTGGATAAAACCCAGAACAGATTAATCTCTCCATTTCCATTGTAGTCATCAGCCACTACTGATCTTACTCCTATTTACAAGGCTGAATTAAATAGCTGGGCAGTTCAAGAGGATGGAGAGGATCACGTAAGAATATGAATAAAAATATATATGTAATTTAATATAATTTATAAGTCAGTGTCTTAAAAGCAGTGCTTGAATTCAACTGACGGTTTAATATCTTTTTTGTACTCGTATTGTTGTATATGTTCTGTTTTTAACTTATATTGTAAGCTGCTTTTAGTTCCATTTGGGAGGCAGGTGGGATTTACATTAAATAAATACATTAAATAAATTAAATACAATATTTCAGCTGATTGAAATAAAAATTGAGAGGAATAATCCACAGAGGACACAGTGATATTGCACATAGCAGGTCTTGGAAATTTGGGTTGAAATCCTACTTCAGTAATTTAGTTATTATTGCCTAACTATTATCTCCTGGCCTGACACCCTCCCCCCAACCTATTTTAGTAGCCAGCAGCTTCTCCAAGATATGGAGGTCTTTTCTGCTGCTGATCAGGGGATGCATCAGGATGTTTTCTCCAGCCAGTGATATTCAAAGAGCTACAGAGCTCCTGCTTCTCATTCTGAAACCTTACTAACTGGTGCGATGGGGCTGTAATTGCCATCCTGCATGCCAGAATTGCCGGGCAGAACAGACTCCCCTTGCTTAGAGGGGTTTCCAGGAGTTTAAAGTGGTGTCTGGAACACATTACAATCTAGGCATCAATGCCACAATCATGAATACATTGTATAACTGAATATGGAGTCGTTAAGGATCCATACCTCTGGGTTATGAATCTGTCACTACAACACAGAATAGGGTGCATCTATGTTGTAAAAATAATGTAGTTTGAAACCACTTTAACTGTCATGGCTCCATCTTACAGAATTGTGGGATTTGTAGTTTTGTGAGGAACAATCACTCTTTGCCAGAGAAGACCAAAGCCCCTGTAAAATTACAAATCCCAGGTTTCCATAAACTGGAGCTATAGTACTTAAAGTGATGTCAAACTGCATTATTTCTATAGTGTAGATGCACCTTAAATATGACTTTTTCTCAGCTGCATTGATCTCAACTTAATTTTCTCTGTTGCTTAGCATTACAGACTACAACATCTTCTGCTGTCTATTTGTTGTTTTCTTTTTAATGGTCATGTTTTAACTGGTTTTAATTATATTGATAGTTTGATTACTTTTAAAACTTTTGCATGAAGCTAATTTTAGCTATGTCTGTTTTGACTGTTGTAAGCCCTTTGAGTCTCAAACTATGGAAAAGGTGGGATATAAATAAATATTATAATAATAAATGATAATAATATTTGAGCAAGTAATAGTTATGCATATAGCATTTCCAGAGGTAGCTGTGTTGGCCATAAAGCAAAGTACAATAATGTCCAAAATTCACAAAACAGTAATACAGTACCTTTACTGGGCCAACCAAAATGCGCAGTATACATGTTGCAAGATTTTGAAGCTCCATTGGCTTCTTCATCAGGCAAAGGTATTAAAAATCACACAGGAGGAAAAAATATGATGTTAGTCATAGCCCTGCATTTTCTCAAGATGTTGTGGTGGTTGTTCTCGGTTCAGATGGTATGGAGGGGTATTCATGCAGGCAGGTCCCTCTTCCTTCTGGCCATGTGGATACTGGGAGATTCTTAAAGTACAGGAAATAAAATGTAAATTCTATTAGCAAGACAAAAAATGATTACAGTTATTCACATGTTTGTAATGTAAGCATTGCAATGAGCTTGCAAGAATCCATTTATCTTAACAAGATGGATGGCACTGAAGTAGCTGCTCAACCAATGCTCCTTTCTCTGGAAGATACAGTATTCTTGTGGCAGAGAGACTGTTTTGGGAAAAGGTGCAGTATGCCAGGAATAGCTCAAAGGGCTGGGCAAAGTCAACACATTGTAGGTGGTTAGAATGAGTGATTGCTATAGAAAGG
>NC_056523.1:294070530-294073732 GCF_019175285.1 Sceloporus undulatus | reverse complement strand
CCCCCGTCGACCCCATCACATCAGGTCTCCAAACAGATGACTGCCTCGGAACCGGCCTTCGCTCCAACCCGTTTACCTGGACAACTAGAGCTGCTCGATTCAGCTTCAGAGCCCAACGTTCTTCAATCTTCGGAGGAGCCCTCCGACACCGAGATGTCTCCACCGGGATCGCCCCAAGAACTGCACCATCTGTAACCGTCCTCCCCCACTGATGATGTCCGCTCATCATTAAGATAGCAAATACGCTGGACATTGAGCTCTCCTACCCGGAAGAAGGTGCAAAGGACCCGGTGGAGCACCGGGTGCATGGTAGAGTCCCTACACCACTGTCCATCCCTCTTCTCCCATCTCTTGAAACCATCGTGAAGCGCTCTTGGGAAATTCCGTCTTTGCCAGTGGGTTCTTCCCGGGAAGATTGAGTCCCTATACCGGATCTCGCCTTCACATTGTGTGTGACTGACCACCCACCCTAAACAGAACTGAGCCATCGTGGAAGGAGCACAGCAAACTTTCACTCATAAACAGGCCACCTCTCCTTCTGACCGGGAGGCTAAGAAGATAGATGGCCTTGCCAAGAAGGCATATTCCGCGGCAGCATTGGCGGTCAAGGCGATTAATTACAATTCCTGTACAGGGGCCTACATCCAAACCCTGCTGGAAGGGATTTCACCGATAATCCCGGATGTGCCCGATGATGCCCAACACAGACTTGTCAAAATCAGAGATGAGGCTCACTCAATTGGCAGCTGGCTTATCACCGTGTCTCGGAATGTGGCTGATTGCGCCGGCAGGGCCATGGCAGCATCCGTAGCACTTCGGCGTCATGCCTGGCTCTGGGGGTCTGACCTCAATTCCAACGCAAGGTCAGCCATAGAAGACATGCCAGTGGATGATTCAGGCCTGTTCCATGCCAAGACGGATGATCGTCTAAACTGCAAATACAGAATGAAGGCCGCGGCAAAGAAGCATGGGATGTCATCCACTTCCATCTCTCCGTTTAGAAAGAGGCAGTGCACAAGGTCAGCCCCAAAGATCTTATCACCTGGACCGACCGTTTCAACAGCAGGGGCCACAGAGGCAACGGTATCCCTCCCAGTCTTCCTCCTCCTCTGGCTGGCGCAATATACCTGCCCGGTACTGGAAATCTTGCCGGCAGGACACCAACCAGGGCAAGAAGAGGTCTTGAAGGGCTCCTATGTGCGTCCCCCTTGCCCTGTCTTATTTGGACATTTTGAGGCCTTTCTTTAACACCTGGGCCTCAATCACAACCGACTCGTGGGTTCTGAACACTGTCTGTAGGGGCTATACCCTTGAGTTCGAAGAGCTCCCCCAACTGGAGTTTTCCTTTCCATTGTCCCCTCGGACACCCTTCTTGACGAAGTGCGCACTCTGCTTGGTAAAGGGGCTATTTCGCCCGTCGCACCCGAGGCTTTTCCCGGGTCCTTCTTTTCAAGATACTTTCTGTTCCTAAGGCTGATAGGAATCAGACCCATTTTGGACTTAAGGGGGCCTGAACTATTTCCTCGAATATCGTCAGTTCCGTATGGTAACACTAGCTTCTATTTTGCCTTTACTCCATCAGGGACTCTGGTTCGCGACTGTCGACCTGAAGGATGCCTATTTCCACATAGGGATTCGGGAATCCCACAGAAGATTGTTCACCTTCACCGTCGGCTCCGCCGCATACCGATACAACATTTTTCCTTTCGGCCTTGCCACAGCCCCAAGAGTATTTACCAAATGTATGGCCCCGGTCGTGGCATATCTCTATCAGAGAGGATACAGAGTATTCCCCTACCTGGACGATTGGCTATTTGCGGCCGCCTTGGGAGACGAGTTGCGGGAAGCTGTCAGTTTCGCCTTGACATCGTCAACAGAGAGAAGTCCCATCTCGTCCCATCCAGGCAGGCTACGTTCATCGGTGCTGTCCTCAACTCCCAGGGATGTTCAGGTGGCCCTGGGTCACATGGCTTCAACGATGTTTGTAACTCCGTGAGCAAGGCTTCGCTCCCAACCATTCCAGTCGTGGTTCCTGTCGGTCTTCGATCCTATGGAAGAACCTCCATCCAAATGGCTCAACGTTCTGAGACCTGTGACCTACTCCCTGCGATGGTGGCTAGACTCCCGAAACCTCTGCGCCGGTATGCCATTCAGCCTGCCGCAGCCGCAGTTAACGCTAACGACAGACGCATCCTTGGAGGGCTGGGGTGCACACTTGCTCAATCTTCTAGTAAAAGACAAGTGGTCCCCAAGCGAGCAGGATCTCCACATCAGTGCTCTCGAAATGCTTGCAGTAGAGAAGGCCTTGAGAGCATTCGAATCCACTGTCACCAACAAGGTGGTTCTCCTCAGGACGGACAACACGACCGTCATGTACTACATCAACAAGCAAGGGGGCACCAGATCTAGGACTCTTCTGGACATCACCCTGCGGATTTGGGATTGGTGCATCCCAAGACAGATTCTCCTCCAAGCAATCCACTTGCCACAGGAGGAGAACGACTTGGCAGACCAGCTCAGCAGATCCTCAGCCACCTGCCACGAGTGGAGACTTCACCTAGAGACGGTCAGCGACCTCTTCGACTGATGGGGAATCCCTTGGATCAACCTCCTCGTGACCGCCCGCAACAGCCACTGTCCCCAGTTCTGCTCCCTGGTGGCTGAGACAGCCATGGTTTCCGTCCCTTCTCCACCTCTCCAAGAGGGAATTTCTCCGCCTCGAGTTCTGCCCCGACCTACTCACCATCCAGAGCAGTCGAGTCCGACATCCAGACATTGAGGACCTACTGCTGGTGGCTTGGAGGCTCTGTCCCTAGCCTCGCTACCTTCCTCAGTGCGGATGGTGATCCTGGCTGCTCAGAAGCCTTCAACCCAGAGATCCTACGCTTCCAAGTGGAAGAAGTTCCTGTTGTTCCATGCCGAGAGAGACCTCTCTCTGACTCGGGTGACGACTCCGGTGGTGCTGGAATTCTTGATGGCGCTTTTGGACACGGGGCTGTGCCTCACGTCCATTAAGTGCTACCTTTCTGCTATCTGCTCTCATTTCCAGTTTGAGGGCAGGCCTTCCTTTTCCAGGGACCCTCTGGTAAAGAATTTCCTAAGAGGCTGTGGCAATCTCTACCCCCTGGCCTCGGCGCCGACCCTGGCATGGAGCCTGGATGATGTGTTGTCTGCCCTACAATCCAAGCCTTTTGAACCTAGG
>NC_056523.1:294066651-294070430 GCF_019175285.1 Sceloporus undulatus | reverse complement strand
GGGCCTTATAACAGGTAGGCGGAGTTACTGCCAAAAAGTTTCTATATGTTGCAAAGTGTACTTTGCCCAGTGATTCTAGAAGTTTCCGAGCAGCACTGCGCAGGCGCAGTGAAACCCATTTGTAAGCATTCACAGATGACCACTCAAAGAAATACTGTTACAGGTAAGCAACCTCTCCTTCCTGCTGCCTTCAAGTTTGCATAGTTAGTATCTTTTCTAATATCATGTTGTCTCATGATATGCCCAAAGTAAGACAGCCTCGGTTTAAACATTTTGAACTCAAGTAAAGAGTTCAGGCTTGATTGGCTCTTGGATCCATTGATTTAGTCTTTTTGGCAGTTCTTGGTATCCACAGAAATCTCTGCCAGCTCCACATTTCAGATAAATTAATTTCCTTCCTTCCAGCTTTCACAACCATACTTAGAAATCAGAAATACTGTGGCAAGAATGGTTTTAACTTTGGTATGTAATAATATATTTTTACACTTGAGGATCATATCTAGTTACTTCATAGCTGCCCTTTAAGTTTTATTCTTCTTCTGATTACTTGACCTCAGTCCCCATTCTGATCAATGACTGAGCCAAATTACAGAGAATCGTTGACTATTTCTGTGTTTCACCATCCACTTTAAAATTATGTAAATCATCTGTGGTCATTATTTCCCCCTTAATATTAGCCCTGTAGTCTATTTTGCACTTTTAAGTGTTGGGCCACAGTAATTTCAAGTCATGAACATATCTTGTTGAGGATGCATCTCTCAGTTTTTACATCTTTTTAGACTAATTCCACTTTCCATATGCTGTAGTCTGTGTATAAATTAAATGGACAGGGTGATAAAACGCAGATTGCCCTGACCTTGCCAACTAGAAAGTAGTTTGATTATGCATCTTCTGTTCTTGCAGTGGTCCCTTGTCCTGAGTATAGGTTAAAAATGAAAACAATCAAATGCTGTGGCATACCCATTCTTTTGGAGTGATCCATAATTTTACATTATCTACATAATTAATGGCTTTGCTATAATCTAAAAAGAACAGACTGATTATCTTGAAATCCTTTGAATATTCACTGTGTATTTGAATCAAGTGTATATTCTTTGAATCCAGTTTATATTTACAATATGATCTCTAGTGCCTCTTTTTTGTCTGAACCCAGCTTGGACATTGATACTGCTCCCTGTTTTGTTTTTCACACTTCTCTGCATGTTTTTTATTAGAATTTGGATGGATTCTGTCTTTGTATCCTGAAACAACTCTACTGGTATTTCATCTGTTCCTGGTGATTTATTTCTCCCAAGTGTTTTGAGAGTAGCTTCCATTTCACTTTCTATAATGTGGCTTATCATTAAAAGCTTCTTCCTTGAATTAGTCTGTTCATCTCTCATCTCTTTTATATAGGCCCGGTACATACCGCCAACAAGCGGTGTACTGGCGCTGATTCTAGGGTTAGGGACCATGCGACAACCACACGGTCCCTAACCCTAGTGAGTGCAGGTGGCATAACGATGGCGGTGCCCTGTGTACACAGGCGCTGCCATTGTTACATAAATGCCGCATGACATCCACATGTTGCCGCATGGCACTTATGCAATGAGTGTGCCAATGGCGCACTTGTTACACCGCCCCTGCAGTTCAAAAAGTACCCGGTTTTTCCGGGTTCTTTTTCCTCCATAGGGAAGCCACACAGTTTGGCGACTGTGGCTTCCTCCCAGAGGAAATTAGACCGCCAGCAGGCCGCCCTTTTCGGGTGCTCTGTCCCTTGCCATAGTTCTTTAGTGTATTGCTTCCATTGTCTCTCTATTCTGTTCGAGCATAAATATGTTTCCCTGTTGATCTTATAGCAAATTCTTGGTTTGAATCTCCCTTTGATTTCTTGAATGTTATGGAATACCGTATTTTCTGGTGTATAAGGCGACGGGGCGTATAAGACGACCCCCCCAACTATTTAAATAAAAATATAGAGTTTACCATATACTCGCCATACAAGACCACCCGAGGCCTCAGAAGGCCGGCACTGGGCGCACTCGCGCCGCCCCTTCGAGCCGGCCTCCAAGGCCTCGGAAGGCCGGCGCAGGGCGTGCGCCCGCCTCTCCATGGGGCTGGCCTCTGGCCTCCGAGGCCTCAGAAGGCCGGTGCTGGGCGGGGTCGTGCCGGCCCATGGAGCCAGCCTCCGAAGCCTCGGAAGGCCAGCGCTTGGCGCGCGCCCGCCACCCCATGAGGCTGACCTCCGGCCTCCAAGGCCTCGGAAGGCCGTTGCTGGGTGGGCTCACGCCGGCCCATGGAGCCGGCCTCTGGCCTCCGAGGCTTCGGAAGGCTGGCGCTGGGCACGCGCCCGCCACCCCATGGGGCTGGCTTCCAGACTCCAAGGCCTCGGAAGGCCACGCTGACCCATGGAGCCGGCCTCTGGCCTCTGAGGCCTCGGAAGGCCAGCGCTGGGCGGGCTCACGCCGACCCATGGAGCCGCCCTCTGGCCTCCTCCGAGGCTTTGGAGAGCTGCCGTTGGGCGCGCGTGCGCCGGCCCATAAAGTTTCCCTTGGGCCTCCTTATACGGGGCGTATAAGATGACCCCCAACTTTTCAGAAGATTTAAAGGGGTTCAAAAGTCGTCTTATACGCCGGAAAATACGGTAGGTATCTTTTTCTGTCTTTTTTGTTGTCGTCTTCTATTTCTTTGCCTTGATCATTGCCGACAACAGACACCAATTTAGTGCTGAAACAGATCCCTTGGAATTAGATGGAAAAGAGAGATAGGAGTTTGGCATCAGCAGCATACTGTTGATACTGAACCCCAAATCTCTGGACAGCCTCTCCTAGCTGTTTCATGTAGATGTTAAACGCCATGAGGGACAGAACTGAACCCTGAGGGATACCACAGACTAGTGGCTGGTGGTGTCGAATAGAAGTCCTTCAGCACCACCTTCTAAGTTCAGTCCTCCAAGAAGGACTGAAGCCATTGTATTCTCATCACAGAAAGGTGACCCAGAACTATCTCATGGTTGATGGTTACAAAAGCTGCTGAGATATCCACCAGAACCAACAGGATCACATTCCCCCTGTCCAGTTCCCAGGGTAAGTCATCCATCAAGGTGACCAAAGCTGTGTCTGTCCCATAGAAATGAATCTAGATAACCCATTTTATCCAAGAACCCCTGGAGCTAGGAGGCCACAACATGCTCCAGAATTTTGCCTAAAAATGGAATAATAGAGACTGGTTGATAATTATCTAGTACAGTGGGGTTCAGGGACAGCTTTTACAGTAATGGCTCCACTTGTTATTGTTGTGTGCCTTAAAGTCATTTCCGACTTATGACAACCCTAAGGCAGCCGTAGCCTCTTTTAAGTAGGTCAGAATCCTGCTTGGCTGCAGTGAGTCATTCACCATTCTCCTTACACACTCAACCAGTCCACTTTTGGCTGCTTTAATGAGCCAAGAAAGGCAAGGATTTAATATACACCTGGTGGCTCTCACTTCTCCAAAAATCCTGTCCACATCCTCAGGCTGCACAAACTGAAAAATATTCAACAATTCAGGAAAAGTAGATGCCACATTTACATCTGGGCCTGGATAATAATAATAATAATAATAATAATAATAATAATAATAATAATTTATTTGTATTTCCCTCCTATCCCTGCAGATCAAGGTGGGATTACAGCAAAGAATAAAAAACACAATACATAGTATCAACTGGGCCTGTATCAACTACAACTTCTAAGAGCAGATTTTATCTGCAAAGTATATTACAAATTCCTCGCAGCAGGCTGTCAAGTGGTCTGAGTTTT
>NC_056523.1:294042653-294066609 GCF_019175285.1 Sceloporus undulatus | reverse complement strand
AGTTTTGTTTTTGTGGGTCAGAGTTCAGAAGGTGTTCACCACTTGAGGAATAGTAGCACTATAAGAGTATAGTGTGATAAACATCAATGTTGGAGGCTGCTGCTCTCTTTCTTTGCTCCCAGGAATGCTCACTTAAGTAAACTGGGAGAGGCAACAAGAAATGGGCAGCAGCAGCAGCACCAAGAGACCCCAATTCCTATCAATGAGACCCTTGCTGAAGATGGAGGCCTTCATGGGTGTCGAATGAAACACAACCCTGTTGGGCACTGCTTTTACTGGTGCAAGACAATCATTATCCTACTGTTCTTCAGCAGGACGACAGTAATGCATGTTTTAAAAAGAAAGATACTCAGCATCCTGCAGCATTAGCTATTGCTGTTGCAGTGGTCCTTAGAGAGGCAATCCAATTACGAAGGAAGCAGTCCGTATGGCAGCTGACACAGGGTTGTGTAGATAAGCAAAGTCAATTTCAAATGTTTCTACTCTGCATAATGTAATAAGCAACTAGTGGCTGTTCTTCTTTTTAAGAACCTCCCAGGAGATTGAAAGCCCTAAGGAGAAAAGGCAGGTTGCTTGGCATGCTACAAGCGGTGCATCTGCACTACAGACATAAAGAAGTTTGACACCACTTCAACTGCTATGGCTCCATCCTACGGAATCCTGGGATTTCTCGTTTGACGAGGCAACAGCATGCTTTGGCAGAGAAGGCTAAAATCCCTGTAAAACTACAAATCCTAGGATACCATAGGATGGAGCCAGAGCACTTAATGTAGTGTCAACTGCCTTATTTTTACAGTGTAGATGCACCTAAAGAAGGAGTTCAAATTGGAGATGTTCAGCTTACAACAAAGCAGAGGGCACTGTAGGAAATCAAACTGTGAATCAAAATACAGTTACATCTGAATGGGAGATCATGGCTAAATATTGTTCATTTCTCTTTTCAATTTTTTTAAAAAAATTCTGCATCTGTCATTCAATTTTCCAAACTTATTTTGAAACAATTCACCATAGTGCCTGCTTCAGATATAAAGGGACATTATCACTGATTGTTTCTTAGTTGTTTTCTGACTTGCTCCCACAGAGAGAAGAGCAGAAATGAACTGACTGACTGGGCTACATCCAACATGTGTGCATCATGTTTTATGAATCTGGGATTTATTACTCACTGTGACATTTGAATACATCGTGTCACATAGATAAATGTATTCAAATGACACAGTAAGTCATCAGTCCCAGTCAAGCCAGCATGGCATAGTGGTTTGAGTATTGGACGGTGACTCTGGAGACCAGGGTTTGGTTCCCCACTTGACCATGAAACCTAGTGGGTTACCTTGGGCAAGTCACACTCTCTCAGCCTCAGGAGAAGGGAATGGCAAACCTCCTCTAAACAAAGCTTGTCAAGAAAACTCCATGATAGAGTTGCCCTAGCATTGTCATAAGTCGGATACAACTTGAAGGCACATAACAGCAAACAATAGTGTCATATATGAGAGTCACATATTTTGTACTAAATGGTTAATAGGTTAAAAGCTGAGAAATCGTTTCTGAAACTGTTCTCCAATATTTTCTTGTTGTTATTTGCTGACAAGTCAGCTTTGATTTATGGTGACCCTATCAATTAGAGACCTTCAAGAGATCTTGGCTGGCATTCTATTGGTAAGTTCCAGCTAGAGTAGATTCATTCAATTAATTGTTAAATGGTGAGTCAACGCATAAGCAAATGCCACAGATTCAATGGATCTACTTCAGTCAAGACTAACAACAGAATTTAGGTCCTATTATTAAGAACCCTGCTTTGGTCTTTCCAACCACATTCAGGGCTGTGGTTTCCTTGACTGAGTCTTATTGTACAATCTGTCTCTTTCCCTACTGCCTTCATTATTGAGATGTGTCATGTCATCTCATGATATGCCCAAAACACAATAGACTCAGTTTAGCCATTTTAGCATCTAATAAGTGTTCAGGTTTTCTAACATGAGATGCATTAACATTAAAATGTCTCTTAACATTATTTGGTATAAGATCTATTAAATTAGCTATATTGCTCTTTAATGACAGTTCATGCCGGAGCCTGTTAAACTTGGTACACTGGGCAGGGGAGAGTTTAATTCAAATCAATAATTCAGATATTGTACTTTATTTTTTTAAAATTATAACAGGTTTTTGCTTCTCTTTTGCTTTTGGATAAAAGACATTCAAGAATTAAAATCCTGCCTGTATTTCTCTAAAGGAAACTCAGTACTAATTTTAAGAGAACAGACGCAGAGGATATTGTTATTTCAGAAGCCATCCTCAAAGGGTTGCTGTTAATTAAAACAAAGTGTTTAATTACCTTTAATTAAAGTTTAATTTAAAAAATGATTTGTGGCTCTTATGTTCTCTTTCTGTTTCTAGTAGAATAGGAAGAACAAAATAAAAGTTAGATCATTAATTTAGCTCTAACAAATCTTATTATGTATTGTTTATTAGTTATCACTATTAGGTTAGCTGAGATTTTACTTAACAACATTATTAAAGCAGATTAATTAACAGGGCACATCTAAGCAATTTATTTTAGAAAAAGCAAAGCATGTAGCAAGTTTAAGTGGAGAAAAGGGTAATTATCCTAAACTGCATGTACGCTGTAGGATGCCTTAAACATATGGCCTATACTGTATAGTTCCACATATGGAACATAATATCTTTATTACATTGCATCCTACACTTTAGGGTAGCTGTTCCCAAATTTTGACCCTCCAGATGCTTTGAACTTCAGCTCCCAGAAGCCCTAGCCAGCTTGCTCAATAGTCAGAAATCCTGGAACTTCAAATTCAAAACATCTGGAGGAATCAAAGTTAGGGAACCATTGCTCTAGGGTCTTTTCACGTTACACAATTGTATAACTTTAAAATACCATGTATCTATTTTGTGGAATAATTGGGTTTGTAGTTTTATGATCCATTTCCAATTTTCTGCCAGAGAGCTGTAGTGCCTCATCAAACTTACTATACTCCAGGATTTATGGTGCAGTTCTATGGGTCAGAAATAGCCACTGAAGGGTGATAGAAAATGCTTACCCTACAACTGTCCCAATTTAAAAGCATCTGAAAAAACTGGAATGATAGTAGTCTATCAAACCAGTTTTTCAGCTGCATTTAAACTGTTCCAGTTTCTCTCTCCACCCCATTTCCGTCTTTGTTCTCAGCTTATTTCAGTTGCTGCAACCTGAGGGCCGAGACAGACGGGCAGCAAAATGCTGCCCCTTTTTTCTGTGCAGTGTTACTGCAGCAACCAAACGGCGCAGTACTGCTGTGCAGCAAAAAAGGAGCTGCCTAGAGCGGCTCCTTTTTTGCACCATTATAAGGGTTGCAGCCCTATGATGGTGCTTCCTCTAGAAGATGTACGGGTACCCCCATGTGGGCGGTACCATGCAATTATGGCACCGCTTGCATGGCTTGGGCCCAAGTTACTTGAGGGACCGCATCTCCCCATATAATCCGCCCCGCACACTCAGAACAACCGGGAAGAACTTGCTAGAAATTCCATCATCTAAATATGCTACTACATCCCAGAGGGCCTTCTCAGTAGTGGCCCCAAAAGTCTGGAACAGTCTTCCTGAGGAACTCCGCCTGATCACCCCCCTAGAAACATTTCCTCTTCTAAAAACTTTCCTCTTCTGTCAAGCCTTTCCCTCTGGAAAATGAACTAGTGTACTTTGATCCCATCAACTTCCTGGCTCACCCTTTTGAATGATTGTTTTAGATTTGTATATTGTATATTGTGTTATTGGTTTTATCTATTTTATGATGTGTTTGTAACTGGTTTTAAATTTTGTGTACACCGCTTTGATCTTCTGGAAAAGCGGTATAAAAATAAAATTTATTATTATTATTATTATTATTATTATTATTATTATTATTATAGGGATGTAATGTCCAACACACATTTTCTACCACACACACCCACCACACACATATTCCGATTTCCTCCTGGGTAATAAGAGTGTGTTATTAATAAAACTATAATTACTATATATATATATATATTAAGAACTAATAATTACAGATAATAATAATTAACTTACAGATAGATGACTAATAATTAATAATGTAGTTAGTAATCAGTAAGAGTATTATATATACTATTAACTGACCATATTATTGTGCATTGCTTTACACAGTGTATATATATATAATATATATATTGTGTGTACAATAATATTATGTATTATAACATACCTTGGTACATTGTTATGTATAGATACATAGATACACACACATGTATCATTGTCGAGGCACCCAGTCGTATGCTTCCTCCCACCCACCTCAGCCCCAGGCGTCCAGCTCCCTCCATGATCCTTCTTCCATCTCCTGACAGGGTTTAAATCCCAACAAGCAACGAGTGCTGGGTTTTTGTTGTTGTTGTTCTTCTTTCTTGTTGTTTCCGACAGTGAAGAAAAAAGAAAGGAGAAGGAGGCAGGGTGGGATGCTGAGGGAGGAGAGGGAGGGAGGCAGATGCAACAGCTCTCAGTTGAGGGAAGAGGAGTGCAAAGCCTGAGGGATGGTGGGGGGTGTTTTTGTTGTCCTTTGCACCCCCTCCTTCCCTCTCTTTTCCTCTTATCGGTCGCAGTGCCCCCCCCCCCCACCTCTCTCCAATCCTCTTTTCCCTCCTCTTGCTCGCTTCTTTCCGCCAAATACGTGGTTTCAGTGCCTCCTCAAATCCAGCCTGAGGATCATTTCCAAACAGGGGCCTTCCCCCTCGCTTTCTCCTCAGAGAACCCAAAAACCTCCTTCCAACTAGGCCCGGCCCAGGGCGCTGTAGTAGGAGAACACTGCCTGCCGCAGCCCCTTTTTCTCTCGTCTGGTCTCCTCTCCCCCTTTCCCTGGTGCAGGCGAGGCGAAGCGGCCAGAAGCGCAACAGACCCACTCCTCCTCTTTCCTTCCTCCTCAGTCCCCCCTCCGTCTCCTTTCCCTTTCTGCGTCCGTAGCTTTCTTCTTCCTTAGCTTCCCTCAGAGGAAAAAGGAGAAGGGTGCCCTCCTCGTCACACGTCCCCCTTTCCTTCGTCTTCTCTTCTTCTCCTCCTTCCTTCCTCCATTGCCCCCGCCCTCTTTGGGCGGCCCACAGCTGCAATGAACTCTCCCTCTCTCTCTCTCGAGGTGGTTTCTTCTCAGAGAAGGCGCGGTGAGGGAAGGAGGAGGAAGGAAGAAGGGAAGGCTCTGAAGAGTGGGGGTGTTAATATGACGACTACTACTAGTGCTACGACAAGGTTGCCCAGCGTGGCCCATCCTTTTCCGGCTCATCCTCATTTTTCCTCCTGCAGCCAGGACAGTTTGAAAAAAAGTGTCCCCCTTTTGAACACAACAGTGTGCCCAACTGTCCTTCATAACGTATATGTGTAATAATAAGATAATAATAGAAATTTTATTTATATCCCGCCTCTCACACAATAATAATAAGTCAGATAGATATAGATAGATGACTCTTATTATTGTTATGAAACTTATTTATAAAGCGTTTTGGAAATACACAGCAAAGTACATAACAATTGAGGAAAACGGATTAAAAAGCAATAAATAAACCTGCCTGGCGGGCGGTACATTCTAAATGAAATAAGATTTTAAATGTAATATATGAATATAGAAATCAGATTAATATGGGGTGTGACTGTTTTATGCTTCCTCCTCTTTTTCTTCTTCTTTTAAAATATTTTATGTTTTGGCCCGCTCTTCTGGCTAAGGCATCTGTGGACTCTCTTAACTCCGTGAGAGCTGAGGAGGAGCCGCACAGCTTCACTGAAGCGGTTTCAACGGCGCAACTGCGTCGTTTATTACCTCCTCTCGGCCTCGCTCCTCGGCCCCTCTTCTTCTTTTTTCCCTTCCCTCAGAGCCCCAGACAGACAAGTCTGGAACGCGGCGAAG
The DNA here is from genome assembly GCF_019175285.1 of Sceloporus undulatus. Lineage (NCBI taxonomy): Eukaryota > Metazoa > Chordata > Lepidosauria > Squamata > Phrynosomatidae > Sceloporus > Sceloporus undulatus. The sequence continues at coordinate 294,060,712 of NC_056523.1, read as the reverse complement.
CGAGAGGCCGCGCGCCTTAGACCAATCCGGATCGAGGAGCCGATAGCAACGCCAAGGGCCTCGCCTCTGAAGGGCAGCAAGTTAGGGGGCGTGGTCGTGATCACAAAGTCACCACAAAAAAAAAAAATCACCTCCAGAAGAGGAATAAAGGGGGGGAGGGGCGAGTCTGAGGGGATGTTTAAAATGAAATGGATTTAGGTTCTTTGGCGGGGATTGTAGGGGAAACTAAAAGTTGTTTTTTGAGTGGAGGGGATTCAAGAGGTGAAGTCCCACCAATTGCGGAAAAGGGGGAAATTTTGGAGGGAAGAGAGAATTATATAGGTTTTTTTTTATTGAGAAAGGATGATGAAAAGAAATATGGGTTAATCGGAACAGTCCCTGGCATTGTTTGTCAACACAAACACAGCAATTATGTAATCATTTTTTTTACATATGCTACTCTGTAGCCTATTATTAGTGTACGCTCACATAAGCGATAAGAACACAAAGTCCTAACACACTGCAGAAATAATTCCAGTTGAACAGCTTTAAACTGCCTGGCTTCTGACAGGAATCCTGGGAATTGTAGTTTATTGTGCACCAGAGCTCTTTCCTGACAACGAAGCTAAATGGTCCTCACATAACTAGTTTCCCAGGAGGTCCCTAGCATTTGGGAGCTAGGGCTGTTAAAGCAGTCTTCAACTGAATTATGTGCTGCAGGGGGTTTTAGGAACCCAAGTGATAGAATAAGACGTAATATTAAGATTTTTATTTTGTTTTTATTTGTAGGCGGCATTTTCCTCACAAAAAAAGGGACCCAAGGCGCTTCACCATAGAAGCAACTTAAAACAAAAATGTTAAAACAAAATGACCTAATTAATACACTACAAGTTAAAATTTTTTAAGAACACAACAAAAGTTAAAAAACCCGATCTAAAAATCTATAGACAAATAAGAAATGAAGAAAAGATAAAAGTTTTATGACAAGTGTATGTAAAAGGCAATGTAACGAATAGTGTTGTACCACTGTCAATAAGACATACAAACACGCCACAGATTAATCTTATACACTCATAGTAATAATAACTATTAATCAGACTTAATACACACACATACAACATATATGTGTGTGTGTATTAAGAACTATGTAATGAGCAACATCACGGCAAGTTTTATAGTAATTGACATACTGGCTTGCAATTATAATACATATTATGGCCTATATAATTAATAAATAATAATAATATATAACGGGAAAGCAAGGATAATATAATGTCAATGATTATAAACTTTTAAATTCTAGTATTTGAACCCTATGGAAATGTCCGTTTCAGTCTATGATAACAACAAAAAGTCAACCCAGCAATGAACGTACGGTATTAACAATACAATTCTGGTATAGAGAGAGTCGGAAACTCACAATTATGTATCAAGTAGATATAAGGCTACGTTTGTCACCAGATACTAGTGTAAGGTGTCAGTATAAACTACAAGTTTGTATAATGAGGCATACTAGTAACAGAGATGCAATAAACATGTAGAAAAGATAAACGTTTTAGGACAAACCTATGTAAAAGGCAATGGAACAAATGTGTTAGTAGCCAACTTCAATTATATATATATAGAGTTGTTATTAACGGACACTTAATAAACTAGTTGTACATTGCAATACACTTATATATATAAAAAAAAATTCACAGTTGGGTACTACACTATTTTCTACAAAAACTGCCTTGTACCTAGGTTTGTCAGAAAATTTTATCTTTTAACCCAATAAGTTATTATATTTAAACTTATATATAATAATGAGCTTATTACATACTAAGTCTATTAATAGAGGAGAGTTAGTAGATTAATAAGAACCATAAATTACATATGTATGTAGTTTAAATTGACAAATTTTGAAAAGCGACCGTGAATTTTGCTATTTTATGTTAATGGAAGGGATGCCATTTTACTACGATCCATTTTAGACAATGGGAACTTGAGGATCCACAGATTTTGGTATTATGGGGAGTACTGGAACCAAACCGCAGTGGAATACCAAGGGCCCGACTGTAACTTATTTACTTAAGTAAATTATATTTTAAAATAATTAAAATAGACATAACAGCCTTATTTCTTATGAAGGGGACTATATTGACTCACCCAAACCCCCCCCACACACACAACAGACACTGGGTGGTGGTGTGTGTGGTGTGTGTCTTGATGAAAAACTGCTGCTATATCATCATCCGCCTCCACTGCCAGACACTCAACAGTTAGCTGCTCAATGGCAGCATTTGGCCAGAAAGTGAAAAAGAACCCTTCACATGTAAAGAGTATAGAGTTGCATATGAAGACAGCACGGTCAAGGCCCAGTCAGGATCTCTCTCGCATGTGGGCATGGTGCAATGGATGTCTCACGTGCTGGCCGAACAGGCATGTTGGCAGGGAATAAAAGTTCAATCAGCATCAACCTTCAGTTCCCTCAGGTGTGTCGTTTCAGTCAGTGCAATGAGAAGATTCAAATTAACTAGCTGATGCAGGCGAGTCAGTGCTCTGTTTTCCTCCTGTAAGTGCAAACTTTGATCAGTTTAGCTTCCTTACCCTCGTTCCTCCATTTCTCTTGACTGTTTCTCTTTCCAGATCACGGGAGCGGCGAAACAAGATTAATAATGAGCTTGTCATGGTAGAATCAGAGCTTCGTTTCAGTGCTTCCTTATTGAAGTGCTAATTCCGTTCAGTGCTGAATAAAAGCATCCAAGGCTATAATAATAGTCACCACGCTTTTCTTCTCGCGAACATGAGGTCCATGGTTGAATATCATAGGAGGGCTGACCTCCATTATTTTCATGGAGCATGCCCCCATGGCGCAACCCGTGCATGCTCATGGGCATGGACCAAATTGAAGCATATGGGGCTTGAATATTTGGCAAGTCTCCATTTTCACGGGGCTCCAGATGGATCCCCTGTGAAAAATGGAGGGCGGACTGTATCGGTGGGTAGAACGGAGAGCAAGGAACATCGTGGCAGTGCCTCCACTGAAGGTTGGTGGGTGTCCCCATGTAATACCCTGGCTGGTCTCCTAGGAAGACAGCCAGCGGGACCGATAAATAAGAAATAAAAAATAAAACTTTAATTTGATCCCAATCCGCTTTGGTGGTTGTACCGTACGACCACAATCAAAGCGCATACCAATCTTTGTAAAAATATAACAATATATACAAGGTCCACCCCCCCTTAAAAAATATAAAATAATAATATAATAAATAATAATAATAATAATAATAAGAATAATATATGCACAGGGGTAGATGTGGCGGGGTGGGATAAGGAAGCTAATGAAAAGACAGTTTCATCAAGGCCACTCATACATTGTACTCTGCCTTGACAATCATACTGCACCCATTACAGACCTACTCTTCTCTTCCCAACCTTTTCTCAAAGCGTGCAGGTTGCCATTAATCAAACCTGAAGGAGCTTGAGTTCCCATCATTCCTCACTACTGGCAATACAAACTAAGTTGTTGAGGTTTGCCATCTAACAAACCGGGAGAAGAAACAGCCCCACTGCTGTAATAAACTACAGTAATCCTTCCATACTCACGGAGTCTGCATCCATGGATTCAATCAACCATCCCATGGCGTGAAAATATATATACTGTAGATATTTAAATTCCAGAAAGCAAACCTTGAAATTTTGCCATGTTATATAAAGGCACATTTGCTATGCAGTGTAAATGACAGATTTGGAGCATCCACAACTTTGGTATTTATAGGGGCCGTCACGGAATCAAAAATCAAACACCACCAAATACACAGGTTCCCTGTAGGCTGGGGCACTAACCTGCAATTCCACAACAGCTCCTTGAAGTGCTTTTTGTTCTATGATTAGGAAAGGTGCATATGAATAGTCGATTGGATTGTAAAGCAGAGAAGAGAAATAATCACAGACGCAAGAATAATTTAGGTAATGATGGTGCATCCCCCCCCGCCCCCAATATTAACTCTTTCACGCCCAAAAGGCCTTTGGGGATGGCACGACTTTCCATCACATTTTGCCCCCTTTTTTGAAACCAGGAGTGACGTTCCACTCACTCATTTCTTTAAAAAAGACGCCTCCTGGGCCTGAATGACACAGGGAGGAACCAAATCAGATGAAAATGCTCCCAGAGTGGCGCGTGACATCTGAGAGCAACAAAATGTGCTGGAGTTTTTTGGGGGGGAGCAGATGTGATAAGGAGGTGCAACCCGCAAGTCTCTTGCATAGCTAGAATAATCCCTGCCTTCCAAAGTTGCAACACCCCTGCATTAATAGTTGACTGTATGTTTATTTTGGATTCCTTTCATATTATATGATCCTGTGGTTCCGTCCTGCAAAGTTTTACAATAGGGGCCGACAAACAAAGCAAAATAAGCGCTTTCAGATCACTTTGGAGGCATGCTGGTTTAAATGACACACACAGCTTAAGAGGCCAGAGCGAAGCCTACTCCTAGGACGGGCGTTGTCACAGAGCTGCTGGTTTTCTTAGGATGCAATGCAGCAATTTAACAGCTACCTCAAAGTCCCCAAAGCAGCTATACAGGCCTGTCTGTTCGGGCACTTATAGTCCAAGGCTGCTGCTCATGCTGATCTTTCCGCAAGTTACTACTGATATGTTTGACCGGCCAGTTCTTCCTGAAAACATCAGGGCTGGGCTCTATCTTAACAAAGGCAGCATCCACCTTAGCCAGCAGAATGTTCTGGGGCAGTTGCTTAGCTGTGGCCATTTCCAGCCTTTATTCTGAATTCTTTGCATCTCTCGAACTTTTGGAACTATTATTGAGCTGTCGTGTGCCTACCTAATGTTGGAGGCTCCAAAGCTAGTCTCTTGTTGCCTCATGATTTGATCACTATTTATTGGCAACTGCTTTGAAGGGGAGATTCAACTCGTTAGTCCAAAAGAGGTTCTGTAAAAAAACCAGATTATCTTAACTTTATCCTTGCCAACTTCTTGACCATTCATTCACTCACGAACAAATTTGTTGGGTTATTCTGGGCAGTTTTATACTTATGCACCTGGTGCAGATAGCTTAAAGTATTTTTTTAAACTTATCTGTACTAGTGGTGTGCTTAGTGTTTAAGACACCAGTTCTGATGATCAGTAGATCCGAAGTGTGGCAGTTTTTCAAGGCTTCGACTGCCTGCTATGGGGTGAGCTCCTGCACTACTCCCAGCTTCAAGCCAACCCAGCCCCAGCTTTTCGAAAGCAAGTAGATAGATACGTACCACTTAAGTGGGAAGCGTAACAACCTTTGGTGGAGTTGCTGGCCACATGACCCTGGAGCCGTCCTTGTATAATGCTGGCTCTTCGGCTTTAGAAGGAATATGAGCCCACACCATTAGTGGTTACGACACCATACATGTCCACGGGACTCCCTTTATCTTTACCAAAATAACTCCACATCAAAAAGTAGTTAATTATTGCAATAGCTTTGTTTTAAAAACAAGTTTTTATGTTATCACAGTTGCTGTTATAGTTATGGGTTTATGGCCTTCATAGGAAGGAGAAATATCTCACAGGTCAAGTGCAGGCTTGTCTATGTCATGCTGTGTTGTCGGGTGGCTGGATGGTGATAGCAATAAGGCACAAGGTAGGGAGTTTTTGTTTTTACTGTTCCTCAACGCTATACTAACATATTTTTACGTTAATTACTGGGGGAGGAAGGCAGCTGCTTTCTCCAACTGCTGGTCTGTGGACAAACAAATACTCTTTCCTATCCATGTTGCTATTTCATGCCTCACCAACAAAATCCATGTCACACCCAGACAAGCTTGCACTTGACGTGAGGTATTCCTCTTTTCTGATAGTAAGGGCATAAGCCTATAACTCATCGAGTAGTATACAATTGTTACTGTAAAAATATTTCCCTCCTAATGTGTATTTTGTAATTGTAATCTAATTATATCTTCTTCATGTTGTCTTGTCTTCACGTGTTCCCGACTTATGCAAACCTACGGCAAACCTTTCCCAGTTTTTAGGGCTTCCGCGTGTGTGATGCCTCAATAATCCACCAGTGGTTTTCCCTGGCTGCGTGGGGATTGAGCCCTAGTATCCCGGCCTCCATCGTCCAATGCCCAAACCACCCTACATAGCTTCAGTTCATATCTTCGTTCTGCAAAAAAATTGCTAGCGTGGTACTTAATCATAGCTAGTTTATTTGTAGTTCCCTATCAATCCGTGTCCTGATCTCAATGATGCCTTTCCTTAGTTGGCAACTCAGGTACAGAAAAGACTGTTCACACTTTATGTTAGTGAAAGCATCAGAATTGCCCACCATCTATAAACTATTTTACATTACCTCTTGGGCTAATTCTATTCTAAGACATCTGGCATTGCTTTCAAGGTGTGCCCACAACTTCCTCTCAACACTGAAGCATTGTAATTGTGAATCCCTCTCCCCATTATGGCCAGCCAAAAGAGTTATGTTGTTATGTGCTTCAAGTGAACTATGAGTTATAGTGAGCCTATCAAGAGTTATTCTTGGCAAACTTTTATTGCCAAGAAGAGTTTGCCTTCCTCTTTAGGTCGAAAGTGTGATGCAAATGCCATCCGTGGGTTTTCATGTCCTGAGTGGGAATTTGAATCCTGGTTCTCTCAGAATCTGATATTCAACTTCCTCACCCAACAGACCAGAATATTAAGGCAAGTGTGATCAATCATAATTTTATATCGTACTGATTATTTTTAATAGTATTTGTTTATACGGTTTTAATTTTTCTGTTTCCCTGTCTGAGGCTATCAGACCCCCTTGGGGTCCTTTTGTGCCCTTCCACGGGTGCCATAGCCACAGCGGCGCGTTTATGTTGCCCCTTTGCGCTGTTTCATCTAGACTGCAGTGCCAGAGGTGCTTATCGATGCACGTGCATCTGGAGTGTTTGCATGGCATTTCATGGCACCCTGGGGAAGTCATGGCATGCATTGTCAGGACATTCGCACCCTGTTCTGCCCCGTTTGCAGTGGGCATGCGCCCATTCAAGTTTATGGTGCTGGAATATGTGCGAGTCTCCTTTTGGGGGGGGGGCTCGATGGATTCCCCACAAAAAACAAGGGCCAACTGTACAGTGGTCTCTCCACATTCATAGGCTTGGGGCTAAAATACTCTTGATGTGGAAAACACAAATTAAAAAAACCCCACTCTTTTTATTAGAGAACACTTAGGAAACTCCCGGCTTCCGTGCAACTCTATGGCTCAACATATGCCCAGAAATGGTGATACAGAATCATTGGAGACCTACAGATCAGAGACCTGTCTTTCTCAGGAAGTTTTCCTCGGTTCCCAGCACAACCTCTATGGTCAACTTCTGGCAGAGTTGTGCTGGAGACACCTAGAGATTTCTAGAGAGGCCAAAATTATCAAAAATTCATACGTCAAACCGCAAAGTCCCACGCCAATGTGGAGGATTCAACTGTATAAATTAAATAGAGCAATGTAATTCATACACATTAGAGGTGCTCCTGGTCATTTGTAAGGCATCCCAGAAAAAAGAGTTCGCCTGTGCTGCCATGGGGTCTACGTTCTCCCTGAAATTTGGTTCTAGCTTGAGATACACCGGATTCAACTCTAGGCTGGAAGCTCAGGTTTCGGTGATGGCCGGAGGTGTTTGCACAATAATGGTATCACTTGCATGTGCCCACCTGTGCCTGTTCTTGATGATTTCAGATGGTAACACATGCCTTGATAATATCCCTTTTAATTCCTATAGTGCACTTTGCATGTGGCTGCCTTTGGAACGTTTGGAACTTCAGCGTTTTTCCAAAAGTTATGACCAGACTGGCGGGTTATTGGGAGCATATTCCTCCTTGATGGAACGCTTTTCCTCACTTCTTCCTGCCACACCGTCTGTTTTTCGGTGGGACATTTCAAAGTGCTAATATGACCTCCTATCCTAGCCATGAGGCTTTGTCCGCTCAGACTGTAAAATGTATTTCTATATAGCATATATCCAGTGTTATTATCTTCAGAGAATGGCTTTCTAGTTCCACCACCTCACAGGAAACTTGGTGAGATTTTGGATATGAATATTTAAAGAGATGCCTTGGTCCCTTTGGCCCCTCTTTGCCTCCCTTTTGCTGATGGGCAAACGACTTTCTTAGCAATCGGCCTTCGCTTTTAATTTTGAGATAGTACCACGGTGGGCTAGTTTAAAATGTAATAGGTTTAATATCTTAACTGTTTTAACTTATTAATCTTTATTACTGTGGATCTGTTATTTTTTTATGTTTTTGACACTTTGTATATTCAGCTTGTTTCAGCCTTTTGTTTTAACATAAAGTGTAAGTTCCTTTGGACAGACAACCTTTTGGCCTTTTCCCGTCCAGAGGGCACACTAGACACCTCGTCATGTGTGGAGGGCAGCGTTCTAGACGCCCTCGCATTCGATGAGGGCATCAAAATGGCGGTCGCCCTGTACAGATGGGCCCACCGCCCATCATTATTGTGATGGACGCTACATTCTGGCACTGCGCCTTCATAATCACACCAACAAGAAACCCCCACTTTGTGCGGGTTTTTTCTTTTTGGTCTGCGAGGAAGTCCACAGCTGGCGGCTGTTGCTTTCCTGTGTGGATCAACTCTAGGCACCCGGAAGTCCTTTTTGGACGTCTGTCCCGCCATCGCTTATTTTTAGGTCGAAAATTAAATGACAAACAATTAAATTATTTTACTGACAACTTTATTTGTTTTTGAAACCTATAAGGACTAAATAAAGCCATTTCTTGTCTTTCAATGTTGATTTAAAGGCTGGTACGCTTGTGTAGACTTCTTGGTAGCATTTATTGGTTTAAAAATTTTTGATGGGCTCTGAGCCAAATAAAAAAAAAAACCATATTTTTTCCAATGAAAAGGACAGATAATGCTACCTATAATAACCATGTTAAGCTGACCGAATGAATCATAGGTTAAATGAGTTAATCAAAGTTTTGCTGTTCTCTGTACTTTTCACATTTTTTCATAGGATGCAGTTAACCACAGGAAAAGAGATTTGTGTTATGCTCTATGGATACTTAGCTGAAATTGCAAAAAAAGAAAACAGAGCTCCAGTTCATACTAAATATAATTAATTTCTGCTTTTCAAAGTTATGACGTGTGTGTGTGTGGTTCTGTGTGTTTGTGTGTGTCGGTGTATGAAATGCATAATAAAAAGTATTTAGCCTATTATAGGCACAGCAATTATATGAGTCGGTACAACCTAACTTTTGGCAAGAAAATAATAAAAGACAGGAAATCTGTACAAAACTTAAACAGCACAACTAGGCCTTGCCCCTTCCTCCTTAATTACTTAAAGACACCCAGAGCCCATCTTATCTTGCTGACAGCTAACGAGGTTCACTATGATTATTATTTGCGATTGAGACCACCCCATGACTACCAGTGCTGTCGGCTATATTTTCGCAGCCACCTCTGAGTGACTTTGGCTGTTGTGTTAGCATTATGGCCCATAACCCTGAGGAGCCCGTTGAGGAGGAAGATGTGGGGAAATTTAATTTTGCATATCAGTTTTTCTTGTGAATGAGTCAAGTATGACTCTGCTGGTTGAACAAAGTTGAGCTTTTAGGCATTCTAAAAAAGTGTAAGAAAAGTAATCTTAAATACTGGATTGTTTAGATAGGCCATAAGTGTGTAATTGGCAATAGGGCTCTTTTCTTCGGAGTTTTTCCAAAGATTTTTCCTTTGCACCATACTTCAGAACATAAGAAAGCCAGTAGATTTTATGCCTAGAATTCCTGGCCAAACTGGTCTCTCTTTTTAAGCTTTTCAGATTTTCATCAATGATATTGTAAAATCATTCAGATTTGATCTTTAATTTTGCTAGTTTTACTGTTTAAAACAGAACCTCATTATATAGGATAAGAGATTCCACCTTAACTTTAGGAGAACTTTCGACAGAAGAGCTGTTTGGACAGTGGAGCACCTTCCTTGGAGGTCTTTAAACGAGGCTTATGGCCATCTGTGGGGATGCTTTGATTGTGAGTTCCTGCATGGCAAAGGGGTTGGACGGATGGCCCTTTGCGGTCCTCTTCCATTCTATGATTCCATGATCTGAGTATCCTTGCCTAAGAAAACCCTATGAAATTTTATGGTGTGTCCATAAGCCAGAAAGGCCACTTTAAGGCACATACAAACAAAACAGGCAAGAAAAACAGACTTAAAATAAAGGGAAAAAATAAACAACTAGATAAAGTAATAAATGTACCATGAAAAATGACACAAAATAATAACAAAATAAAAAAATTGTATGAATGCAGCTCTGTATGCAATAATGAACATTAGATAAAGAGTGAAAGAGAAGTGATTAAGTGGTATGACGTAAAATTAAAAAGATGGAACACTGTGGATCATAGGGTAATAGTCTAATAAGTAATGAATACTTGCTGCAATACAAAAAAAGCTTAGCTAAATGCATAAACAATTTAAATATGGTAAAAGTATGACTTTTAGGCTACCCTGAAAGGGCTTGTGCAAGACAGGAAAGCACTTTAATTTGCAAGAAGAGAAGCAGAACTGCTTTAGGAGTCAGTTGGCTTTTAAATGAGGACATATGGTCCACTTGAACTTTGCTTTAGATTATGGCAATTTCATAATCCATTACCATGGCTAAACTGATAGGGCAGTGAGAGTTTGAGATGAATAATCTTGGAGGCTTTACAGTTTGTCTATCCCTGGTTTTTGGTGGTTATCAACCAAACCATGGCATTGTTAAATGAGTTGCTCAGGAAATAGACCCCCCCACCCCAGAAAGGGCTCCATATCCTGTGGCCGCCGGGAAAATCCTGCTTTTGGGCCCTCTCCCTGTCCCGGCCCAGTTTGGCCCACAGCCCCATGGGTGGTCCCCCCGGTTCGGGCCGCCCTGCGCCATTGCCTCTGCCCTATGCGCTGGCCACAGGCCCACTCCCCTCCTCCTGCGCTTCTGAAGGTGGGACGTGGGCAGCGCAACCCACCGCTTCTCCAGCTCCCTTCCCCTCAGCGCAGCAGCGCTCCCCGCCACGCCCTCCCCCGCCGCCAGGGCCAGGGCTTTTTCCTGCCTGCGCACGCAGGGGGCTCTAAGCAGAGCTCCATCCCTGCTTGCCAGCCGGCCATGGTGGCTGGCCAAGGGGACGGGCTCCTCGGCCGCGCCGCCTGGGACTAGCAGGGGGCAGCGCAGCGCGGCTCGCATGCCCTCTTCCTCTGCGTGCACGCGCCGGCCCGCTTCCCTGCGGCCGCGCCTGCCCGCTTCCGCTCTTCGCCCGCACTAGCCTTAGAAATGAGGGGAGGGAGGGGAGCAAAAAGGAAGAAGAAACCCGGAGGAAGTGCCCTTAGGGTGAAGTTGGGCAAGAGAGAAGAGAGAAGGGGAGAAGGAGAGAAAGCTGAGTCTCCATTAGGTCTGCCCCTTGTTTTTTTCTTTTTTAATTATTTTTTAAAAATATAAATATTTATTTATTTATGTTTGATTTTTTAATTATTTCTTGTTTTTATTTTATTATTTTTTATTTTTGCTTTCTTTTTTTATTTTTCATTATTTTTATTATTACATGATAGACCCCTGTCTTCGATTTTTTTTCATTATTTTTATTATTAAAATATCCACCCCGTCTTGATTTTTATTTATGATTCTTATTTTATTATAAATAATACACCCCTGTCTTGATTTTTATTTTTTTGTCTTGGATAAATGCCAAAATGTCCTCTCCATTTTGATCATGCCTTAGAAACATGCATTTAGATTAACATTTTTAAAAAAATCATCAATTTTTTTCACGTTCCTATTTTTATAAAAACGTGTCCCCACATTGAAATTTGTCCTACATTTTCCTGGTTTGGAGGTCCGGCTTATGGCAAACCTACTCCAAGATGAACAAGAGAATGACCTCTATGATACCATTTGGAAATGTTCTGTATTTGGTCCACAACTTCCAGAATGCCCTACTAGATTTTTAGTGTTGATTTTCAGTGGTAGTGGTCCACAGTAATTTCAACAACTAATAAGAACATAAATTTTGCCACACAATTTACTTTTTGTTTTTTTTTCCTGAGGCTTTTTGGGCTATGTGGCATGTTGTAGAAGAGTTTATTTCCAATGTTTTGCCAGCATCTGTGGCTGGCCTCTTCAGAGAAGAGTCTCTAAAGATCCAAGCCGCAGATGCTGGTGAAACATGCGGATACATCTTCTAGCATGGCTACCTAGCCTGAATAACCCCAAAGTAGGACCTGCGCACTATAACACCTCGACTTCACTTTGCCTTTGTTTTTACACATAGCACTTATTAAAATCAGCGTGTGCCAACTGTATGTAAACATTTAATTGCCTCCTATCTTGATTAAAACTAAAGGGGCACCAGTGGGAATTCGGCAAAAGGTCTCTTTGATTGGGCATTTTACTCAGCTGCTCTAGAGTAATATTAGTTGTAAATTATGAGTCTTGTGTTATACTTATGAAGGTGCCCTTTTGAATTCCAATTATTTTGACAATACACAGAAAAAAATGATCACCCAGGAAGCCTTGAAGATAAAGAATGTAGGATTTACCGCTCAGACCTTCTGTTTCTATATTAGTACTGTACTCATTTTGGGGTTTTTGTTTATATGCATTGGAAGGTGACATGTGGCTGATAAATATTTTGTTTGGAGCCTGTGGATCTTTAATTTCATAGATACTTAAATATTAAACCAAGCAGTTTTTTAATGCAACGCCTTGTTTTTGCTTTGAATGATACTAAAAAACTTAACACATGTGCTAATACATGGTATTCCCAGCCTGAATATCCAAACAAAATGTGTAGACTCTGACGTCTTTCAGATCTACCAAATCAACAGCTCTGGCAGCAACACTGCTGATTTCCACATGCTGTTTGCCTTATGTTCCCTAATCGGTTCTGGAGGGACCACTCAAAGGATAAGGTAGTTTAATTTTCATGCCCTTAATCTTTGGCTTCTTCTGCTAGAACTGCTAGCAAATGTGCCAGTGGGATCGTGAACAAACCCACGCATTTGATGACAATGACCAAACAGCAATACTGAGATTCATACAGTCCGCCAATGTTAAAACACTTGTAAATCCCACTGATGCTACTGCTCATGCTCAAGCCTTTCCCTGGACTTAACCACAGTTTGATTTTATCTGAATTTGGTCTGACCTTAAGAACAGTTGGAAAAAGTAGCAAAAGTTGTAAAAATATGACTTGTAAATAAAACTGTAGGTTTTTTTTTTAAACAATAGTCAACAACTATGTTTGGCAGATGTTAGTGATTATTAATAGTAAGTAGCAGTATTTACATTAATTTTAATATAAGAAGATCTGCGTCAAATTTTGTTTCGTAATTGTTCAGCATTAAGCTTGCCTGGCACTTCCCCTTGACTTCTGTTACTGCTCCAGGTTTCTGTTGGTCTTCACTAGTACGGTGTCATCTGCATATCTAGGTTGTTAATGTTCCTTCCCCCAATCTTCACCCCTCCTACCTCTGAGTCTAAACCTGCTCTGATATATATATTTCCACATACAGGTTCATTGTGGTATTCATTTTGGTATTCATAATTCCAAATTAAGTGGAATATCTGATAGTGTAGTCCCAACAATGTACAAGTTCTCCTTCTGGGATCCAATGCTAGGGTTTTACCTATAAAGAATTTATGTTTGTTTGTTACAATGAAAGCATAATAAATGGGTGGGACAAAGTTACTGGTTGTTGCAGTTTTTGCCTCAAGTCGATTTCAACTTATGACAACCCAAACACAGAGGGTGGTGGGGTTGTTGTTGTTTTGCAATATTTGTTCAGAAGGGGGTTGTCCTTGTTTCTCTCTCTCTGAGGCTGAGAGAGTATAACTTACCAAACTCATCCAGTGGGTTTCAATGGCCAAGTGGGATTCAACCCTGGCCCTCCAGATTTGTAGTAACCAGCATTTAAATCACTACACCACACTTGATCTCTAAAGGTGAAATTATATATTTTTCTGTTTTGTGAATGTGTTTTAGTTATTATGATGAGACGTAGGAAACAATGACACGTTACGAGCCGAAACCTAATCGCGGTCTGCCGTGCCGTCATTGTGCGGTGCTGAGGAGCCCAGCCCAAACTGGCAGCTCCTCCACGCTGCAAAAAAGAAAGCCCCAAAATGGCGCTTCTAATTGCGGTACCGTTAGGAGTCCGAGATCGCAATGGCGCACTCGCAACATCATTTGTGCGCACGCACGTGCCGCTACGTCAAGATGGCGGCGCCCATGTGGAAGGGTGCCACCATTTTGTACTGCCTGTATGTACTAGGGTTGAGGGGCATCTAGAAATGAGGCCCCTTTCTAACCCTAGTGACGCCCTTTCTAACCCTAGTACGCCAGAGCACGTACTTTTGGCACATTTGTAAACGCGCCAATAGATAGGAATCTTTCAAAAGTTGTACCATCTTTTATCAATGTTAATCGCGCCCAAAGCGAGAGCAATAGAATAAGAAAGGTAACAAGTTACACTCAGGCACTCTAATTAGTAACACAAATTACTTTTTTGAACATGAGTAACATGTCATTGGAAAAGCTGCTTTAAAAAAAAGCTCTTGACTGGCACATCTCGGAATCGTGTACAGTCGAGTTCAGGGGGAAAGAGCAAACAATAACTGCTGGTGGGCCTTCCATGCCGAAGTGCGTGTCGTTCCAACTCCGTTTTAACTAAAACTTCAAAGACAATGTGTGTTTATCACACTAAACTCTTATAGTGCTACATTCCACTTTAACTGCTCTAGCTGCCCCTGTTGCTTCTGGGATTTGGCAGTTTTAAGAGAATTCAGCCTGCCTGAGAATCTAAATACCCTTCCTAAAACTGCAAACCCAGAATGCACAGGAGGCAGCAGAGCAGTTAAAGTGGAATAGTAGCACTATAAGATTATGTGATAAACACAATGTTGGAGCTGCTGCTCTCTTCTTGCTCCCAGGAATGCTCACTAAGTAAACTGGGAGAGGCCAAAAAGAAATGGGCAGCAGCACAGCACCAAGACCCCAATTCCATCAATGAGACCCTTCGGAAGATGGACGCCTTCATGGGTGTCGAACTGAAACACAACCCTGTTGGGCACTGCTTTAGGGTGCAAGACAATCATTATCCTACGGTTCTTCAGCAGGACGACAGTAATGCATGTTTTAAAAAAGAAGATACTCAGCATCCTGCAGCATTAGCTATTGCTGTTGCAGTGGTCCTTAGAGAGGCAATCCAATTACGAAGGAAGCAGTCCGTATGGCAGCTGACACAGGGTTGTGTAGATAAGCAAAGTTCAATTTCAAATGTTTCACTCTGCATAAGGTAATAAGCAACTAGTGGCTGTTCTTCTTTTTAAGAACCTCCCAGGAGATTGAAAGCCTAAGGAGAAAAGGCAGGTTGTTGGCATGCTACAAGCGGTGCATCTGCTACAGACATAAAGAAGTTTGACCACTACAACTGCTATGGCTCCATCCTACGGAATCCTGGGATTTCTCGTTTGACGAGGCAACAGCATGCTGGTTCAGAGAAGGACTAAATCCCTGTAAAACTACAAATCCTAGGATACCATAGGATGGAGCCAAGCACTAATGTAGTGTCAACTGCCTTATTTTACAGTGTAGATACACCTAAAGAAGGAGTTCAAATGGAGATGTTCAGCTTACAACAAAGCAGAGGGCACTGTAGGAAATCAAACTGTGAATCAAAATACAGCAGAGTTACATCTGAATGGGAGATCATGCTAATATGTTCATTTCTCTTCATTTTTTTAAAAAAATCTGCATCTGTCATTCAATTTCCAAACTTATTTTGAACAATTCACCATAGTGCGGCTTCAGAATAAAGGGACATTATCACTGATTGTTTCTAGTTGTTTTCGGCTTGCTCCCACAGAGAGAAGAGCAGAAATGAAACTGACTGACTGGGCTACATCCAACATGTGTGCATCATGTTTTATGAATCTGGGATTATTACCACTGTGACATTTGAATACATCGGTGTCACATAATAAATGTATCAAATGACACAGTAAGTCATCAGTCCCAGTCAAGCCAGCATGGCAAGTGGTTTGAGTATGGACGGTGACTCTGGAGCCCAGGGTTTGTTCCCCACTTGACCATGAAACCTAGTGGGTTTACCTGGGCAAGTCACACTCTCTCAGCCTCAGAAGGGGAATGGCAAACCTCCTCTAAACAAGCTTGTCAAGAAAACTCCATGATAGAGTTGCCCTAGCATTGTCTCAGATCATTTACTATCGTACCCAGTTTGCCAAGAGCAATAAACCCAACAAATAATTTTAAAGTGAATTAAGTTAATGGAGTTTTATGACAGGCGCCGGCCAAAAGCAGCAGCGTTCTGTCTTCTCCAAAGGGCCTAATCCTTTATAGATGCACAAAGCCAAGTTTTGGAGAGAGTGGCACTGAACCTCAAGATCAATAAACAAAACATAACACAAATAAAATGGTTTGTTAGTATGCCCCCCCCCCCCCGCTTTTATTCCCTTTAACATATAAAGGGATTGCTGGGGACAAAACACTGCTTTGGAAGTGAAAGAATTGCTCTGTTTAGACTTAGCTGCTTTTCTGCCAAACATGAGCCATATTAGGAAGTTGAAGTTCACTGCCATCTATTTTACTCAGCCCTTTTGGATGGCCAGGAGTAACCTTCTCTAGTGTCTCTGAGGATCGAATACATGGTTTAAGAGAGTTTGCTGGGTTTTCATTGACAAACCTGCCTTTCTATTCTGAACACAAATCGGGAAACGTCAAAACATGGATGTTGATCTAAACTAAGAGAACTATGAAGGGCTTCAGCCATAACCTATAAAGGTTACGCAGAATTTACAAACATGTTCTATCCAAAGCAAAAGTCCCATTTCTTGTAAAACCACCAAAGTTAACTAACCGAAGAGACTATACGACACATCTTTCTTTATGATAGAATTTGCTAAATCTCGAAAGACCTTTTCGGAAAACCCATTTCAACCTTCTTCAATGAATTACATGCGATTGAAACATGGAGACAGAAGAGTTACAGCGTAAGCCATTCACAGCTGTGTTCTTCCAGAATACTAGTCCGGGTTTTTTTTTAAAGTGGGTGTACGAACTACATTCTTGGTAGACCTCTCCAAATGTAAATCAGAATCAGCATTAAGTAAAAGCATGTAAGTTGTTGTTGCTGCTGTTGTTGTTTTTAATGGCTCTGGTGAACTTCTTTAAAGCACCCAAGTTCTGAGAAATCCTGGTAAGCTTCACAAGCACTTACTTTCTCAGGCCTTTCGCTCTTACTCCTAGGCCCCGGCCCAATTTATCAAGAGGAAAAACAGTCGAATAGCAACACAAAAGAACTTCTGTAGCGTAACAGAAAAGAAGGGGGGTGTAAAATAATCGTTCTCCTTCTTATACAACAGGAGTCCTCTCAAGAAGAGGGAAGGAAAAACAAAGTTACCGGTTCAGTAACTGTTTCTGCCAGACGACATGTTTCTAAAAACCTTGAAGAATCGGGCAGTTTCACTTCAATACCTTCTGCTGCGGAACAAAGAAACTTCTGTTTGAGAAGCTTTACCCGAAACAAAACAAAAAACAAAACAGAACACAATAATACACAACAACTTAAGATTTTTCCCTCTGCAACAACATGTGAGGATCACACACACCCCACACCCCCCAAAATGAGAAACCAAAGACATAAAGACATGTACCAAAGAGGGGGAAAAGACAAATAAAACAGACAACCATGATCCCCCCCAAAGATTATATATGTGTGTGTGTGTAGAACATTGCATACTTACTCAACATACAAACATATGTTAAACTTCACATACTTAATATATTTATATACAAGTGTGTGTGTGTGTATCTGTTGAACATTACATACTTATTCAACATACAAATATATGTTGACCATTGCATACTTATTAATATGTGTGTGTGTGTGAAAATTACATACTTACTTTTATATATATATATATATGTTCAACATTACATATTCAACAAATATGTTAAATATTACATAGTTATTAATATACATATATATATATATATAGAACATTAAATACTTATTCAACATACAAATATATGTTGAACATTACATTATATATATATATATATATATATATAT
>NC_056523.1:294040380-294042553 GCF_019175285.1 Sceloporus undulatus | reverse complement strand
GGTCTCTTTGGAGGTATGCTATTTAAATGATGCATGGGTCCTAAGAGTCCGGAGGTCGTGCCGAAGCCACACTCCATTCCTAAGCACTGGAGTGCAGCTTTGGTGCAGCTTCCGGATTCTTAGGATGCATGCATCATTTAAATAGCATACCTCCAAAGAGACCCGAAGCAGCTTTATTTTAGCAGTCTGTAACAGGACATAGTTTTTAATCAGAAACTGGACTGCTATCACCTTATGTTTAGACATATGGACCATATTCCCCTTTTAGGAAGTTGTTTGACAAAGTATCTGTTATTGGATCTTCAGTGAGCTTTTCTAATCTACTTTTTGGTATGTGCTGAATATGCTATGAGTTTGTTGTAACTTTGTGGTATTGTATTGTAGAGTATTATTCCTGCAGTAAAATGTTGAAGCTTTTTCTTAACATATATGCTTTCGTACAATTGCGGCAGTGTTTTAATGGGGCAGCTAATGGAGTCCTTTGCAAGCCTTCCTAGCAGGAAGTCCCTATTAAATGCAGTGAGACTGAACCATTAGGTAAGCAGGTATATGACTGCTGCCTAAAGCGGGATTAGTCAGAACAGTAATCAAGTAGCAACATTTATCTACCATGTTTTTTCCCCCTCCCATAAGGCATCAAGATACTGGGTTAAACCTAACCTTGCACTACCGGAAGTCCTCTGAAATAACAGGCTGCTCCCTGTTCCCTTCCTTGCTGCCTAAAAATCAGCTCTGGAGGTTTCTCAAGCATCTGGAGCACATTTTGAGGATGGAATTAAGATGCTGGAAGTAGGAAGTCATCCTTCTGCTGACTGTAAGGCAGTTAAATCAGTAGAATGACAGCATTGGATCCAGTCCCTTGCATCATCAAAATTTGTGTTATTTCTTACGAGGATGAATTTCGATGATGCATATGATCTTGTTGGCTCGAGTGCACTTCCTTCTCATTGTGGCATTGGAGCAGGAGATAATCTTATGAAGCTTATTGACCCAAGTGCAGAAGGTTAGCCAAAATTAAAAAACGGAATGGTTTGGTGTCATTACTTTGTCCTGTTTGGAGATTTTAAGTAAAAAAAGCATATTTTTAATTTTTGTGGGTGGGTAGTATTGTTAGCCAGGATTACAGGGCTAGAGCAAAATTATGGAAGGATAGATGTAATAGTGTATCACTTCCAAACCAGTCTTGTGATACATTGTAATGAAAAATCTATTTATTGTGGCTTATGAGTTTGTGATATAGAATCCGTCTCATCATCTACATGAAGTATTATCCTCCAATAACAGAGACACATACACATGTGCTTATACATATACACACAGAGAGTGGTACGGAGAAAAATTGTAAGTGGTGGGACTGGAAGAGCAGGAAATTCAAGATGTGTATTCATTCAATATATGTACGTAACTAACTTGTGCATCTGATGAAGTAGGCTTTTTTAGGATACACGGGACGTTACGTTTCCTCTCACATTCCTGCGTGGTTTTAAACGTTACCCATGACCGTTACCCTGCAAAAAGGGCATGGCCCGGTTCTAACGTGGTGGTCGTACCGCGGGGTACCACTGGATGTGATTGGGGGGGGGAGCAGAATTAACACAAAGCGGCTGTCAAAGAGGCTGGAGTGGATAAGTAAATGGGGAGCTTTGATTAAGAGTTCGATCTCCCCTCACCGGCTTGGATCCAGCCGGGCTGCATCCCAGGCAGGGAACAGGCGGGCGGGGCCGCTAGAGCACGGCGATCGCCGCCGTTTCAACGGCTCCTCCTCCTCCCCCGGCTTGAGAGGCAGGAGGCTGGCTCCAAGCCGGGAGGAGGAGGAGGAGGCTGGCTGGAACCGCGGATCCAGCGGCCCCCGCGCCGTCCCTGGCCTGGGATGCAGCCAGGGATGCCTCTCAAGCCGGGAGGAGGAGGAGGAGGGCCGCTGGAACCGCCCCCCCCCACTGCCCTGGAACCGGCAAAGAGGAAAGACCCAACGGAAGTAAATTGGAATCGGGGGGCTTGCGATGGAAGCAGACTGGGGTCGTCAAAAAAACAGAGACCATTCGCATGAGATCGAACGAGGCCCCAATCCAGGATCGGCCAATCCCCTTATCAGCTCACGTGGCCAACACGCCCAAAAAGAGGAGCCAGTAGAGCTTCAGTGCGGGCAGCTCGGCATTCAAGGAGTGGCGGATTG
>NC_056523.1:294038248-294040355 GCF_019175285.1 Sceloporus undulatus | reverse complement strand
GGATTGGGCCATTCGAATGTTGGTATGATGGTATTGTGCGAAATAATGCGAATTCGAACCACCCAGTGCGCAAAACCCCCAGTTCCACACTCATCTGATAAGGGCCTAGGATCCAACGGAAGTACATTATTAGATCCTGTCTTGTAGGACTATATACAATGAACTGCAGCAATGAAAACAAATTATATGAAGTGTGTAGCCTTATACTTTAAAAAGATGGAGGAAAGTCTAGTTCTTTATACTTTTTCCCAATGGAATAATATTCTACGTCTACCTGCTACAGTGAAGTCTGGAACCAGATATGTAACTGCTGGGGATTCTCCTGCTTCATTATAGGCAGAGATTTTTATTCTGTAATAAGCCATGGAAAGATTCAGATATAGCCAATTCTCTGTTATGTTGAGGGATGTCTGTCTGGTGCAGTAGCTGGGTATTCTTTCAACGTTTATGCGATATCCCATGGTATTCTTGCTTTGTGTCATCTAAGATAAACAAATTGTCATTAAATGATTAAGCACAACATTGCACAGTTATTAAGCATGGTAATAATAAAATGACATGAAATATTGTAGGCATAATTAAAGCTACAACCTATACAAATATTACCAAAGTAAATTATGCAATGACAAATTTTCAGCAATAAAAATAATTAATCATAATTATATTTACATTAGCTCTGCATATATTTCATTGTCTGACTGAAGAGAGATTCTTTGTTTTGTAAATCTCACATCACAGCCTATTATTCCTCCATCTTATTATGGGGCAGATCAAAATTAAAAGTTGCAACTAGGATGTGTTGGATGGGAAACAAATCGCATGCTTATGAGATCTTTGTTTCCCTTTCTTTTATCTCTGGCACCTAAACTCAATGTTTCCATGTTTCTTGCAGATCCAAACTAGGAAACAGTGGCATCAGCAATCCTGATTTGGTATCTTGCTTTGTTGGGAATATTCAAAATATATTTTCCCAGTTTCGATCACACATGAAACTGTGGTTAAACAAATCAGGAAGTATTGCATTAAAGTGTGGGAGAAAGGAGGAGCATACATTCCCAGAGCTTTTGTTCTGGAGTAACAAATGATGGTTAATTGAATTAGGACTGTCACATGTAAATTGAGCCTAAACTTTTTTTGTGTGTGTAACTACATAGTTGTCAGATCTCTGGACATCAACTGAATTCTTGGAAAGTTGTCTTCCTCAGACAAAGAGACATATATCAGGGCAAGAGGCAATGGAGGAAGAGAATCTGATCTTCTTGTGTAAGCTGGCTACACACAAACACAGCAATAAAAACAAATTGAAGTCTGGGGGTGGATATCCATCCATTCCCATGTGGCAACAAGGTTCTTGTAACAGTGAACAGTGACCAAATTATCAATGGGGAATTTAATTAGCTCAAGGTCACGAAGGCCTGTTACCACACCTCAGATGGGATCGCCCCTTCGATCTGTATACCAGGAACTAGAAATCCAGAAATGAGGCAGAGGCTCTAAGTACAATCATGTCTCTTTTATTGGAAAGAAGGATTCAAACATACAGGCACATACGCTCACACATTCATACAAGACTCAGGAAATAACGTGGTAAATGTGGAATAGATATTAGGCTTGTCTAACGGAAATGCTCACCTTATGTAGAAGTTCTGTCTTCCAATTTGTGTGTGTGGGTCTGCAATTCTGGTTAAGCAGGCCAGTCAGAGAGAGAGACTGACTTTAAAAAAACTGACTTAGCTCTTGGCTACCAGCAATGAATGACTGGCTTGGCTGCAGTGGATGGCTGACTGCAGCTGAGAGTGACTGGTAGCAGCCCAGAGTGGCTGGTAGCAGCAGCTAGTGGCTGGCCGCAGCAGCTCTCTCAAATTTGGGAGACCCTTTTAGGGTTTAACTGGATCTCCAGACAAAGGGGTAATCAAAGGAGACTGTTTGATGTGTATTTCACATCTTCCCCCAAATGTTTCATCTCCCCAAGTTTCCGACAGACCAGGGACCCAAATGGCTTTGCAAATGTTATTCTTTTGATTTACCTGGCTCCCCCTCAATCACAAAGAGAGACACTTCCTTGAGACACATGATAGCATCTTTCCTGAGAGCACTTAGCAGCTCC
>NC_056523.1:294018943-294038223 GCF_019175285.1 Sceloporus undulatus | reverse complement strand
TTTTTTAAATAAAGAAAATTTAAAAAGAAAGGAAGTATGAAGAGTATGAAGGATAAGAGAGGAAGAAGGAAAGAGAAGGAGAGAAAGAGGAGAAAAGAAAAAGAGGAGGAAGGGAGATGAAGGGAAGGAAAGAGGAGAGAAGAGGAAAGGAAAGAGGAAGGAAGGAAGAAAGGAAAAGAACATATCTTCCAGCAAGCCCCTGCCCACCATGCCTTCTCCTGCCACTGCTGGTCAGTTGGCTGGCGCTTAGGAACCCAGCCAACTGGCCAGCAGTGGCAAGATGAAGGGCAGGTGTGGCAGGGGTTGCTGGAATATATAGTTCTCCCTTCCTTCCTTCCTCTTTCCTCCCTCTTTTCCTCTAATCTCCTCCCTCTTCCTCCTTCCTTCTTTGGTTAAGCGGGGGTTTGAATCCAGCCAGCGCTCAAGCACCCGGCTGGACTCTGAGAGTTGAAGCCCAGAGCCAATCTCAATCAGACCCTGTTGGGTGCTAGCGCTCCCCTCATCTTCCCATTGGTGCAGAGCTGCATCCCGTCACTTGAACCCGGCACAGCCAGCTCGACCTGGATGGGACATTAAAGCCTGGGTGGAACCGGTGGGATTGCCCCACCTCAAATGGGGAAATGTCTGCACCCAACGTCGAGTACACAGCTTGGAAAGCATTTTTAGATTGTAATGCCTTAGGGCAGGGACATCCAATTAAAAAGATTGTATGTACAGCGCTGGTGTAATTATCAGCGCTTTATAAATAAAGTTTAATAATAATAATAATAATAATAATAATAAAAAAATAATAATAATAATAATGTTGGCATCCTTCTCTTCTTTGCCAGAGGCAGCAGAGAGTCCTAAGACGAACAAGTCTTCTTGGTGATTTCTCAAACAGAGTAAAAGATGGTGGCCTGGTGGCGCAGTGGTTAAATGTTCTGTACTGCAGCCATTCACTCAAAACCACAAGGTTGCGAGTTCAAGACCAGCAAAGGGCCCAAGCCGACTTAGGCTGTCATCCTTCCGAGGGTCGCTAAAATAAGTACCCAGACTGTTGGGGCAAATTAGCTTACTTGCTAATTAGCTTACTTGCTGTTCACCGCATGATCTTTGGAATAGCGGTATATAAATAAAACAAATTATTATTATATATGGTGGTCCTTGGGCACCTTTGGCTCTGGTTGGAGGGGTGCCAGGCTGTTGTTATTTTCCTTTGTTTCTTGGGCTTCTGTGAAGACCCTGGAAGCTGGCGTCCCCTGTCTTGGGAAACCCGAATTTGTGGGCTTTGCATGGTGCCTGCACAGCTGCCATGTCCTGGTCAACGACCACTTGCTCTCTGGCCTTCCTCCTTGTCTATGGCAAGCCGCTACCTCCTGTTGAGGAATTTGGGGCAGGTGGGGCTGGACACTGCTGAAAAATCCTCCATGACTTGCAATACGGAGGCCAATGTCTGTGCACCGTCCTTGACTTCACCACGTTTTCGCCGAGACGATGCACTCTTAAAATCCCCCAGTGCTTGTGATATGCAGAGCAATTTCTCTTGCCTGTTGTCCTGGTGTTCCTCAGTGTCGATGGGTCGGGGCTGACATAGGGGGCACCCTGGGAGAATGAAATGGGTATGCTCTGCTGCTCCCAGAACATGGACATGGTTTTCGACTAAGGGACAGAAGGTGGCGGACCTGCGACTGAAGGGGTGGACATGCTGGACCAGCCTCTGATGCACTGGACATGACTGAACTTGCAGCTGAAGCAGTGGACCTGCTAGGACCTGATGCTGAGGAGTGGACATGGAGGGGCATGATGGGACCTGCGACTGAAGGGGTGGACATGCTGGGACTAGCCTCGACATGATGGACTGCAACTGAACCAGTAGACAGGGACTTACTGTGGCATCTGATTCTGTGAACCAATACTGTACCAGGTACAGAAAAAAGGGTGTTCCCACTATGTTTTGGTGCTGGTTCCAGGAATCAGTTTAGAATGGCAAATGGCGGGAAGGGCAGCTTGGTGGCCTGTCCAATCACAGGCTTCTCCTGGCCCCAAAATCCCTGGTCCAGCCTCCTTATCAACTTCTTTTGTCTGCTGACCAAGTTTCCGGTGACCTTTTGTAAAAATTCCCATGGATGAGGAAGCCAGAAGAAGGTGGCAGAGATGCTGGGGAAAGCCAGAGGAGGTTGCAAGGCTCCGGCTTCTCTGTGACCTCCTTCTGCCTCCCTGCAGTGGGAAATTTAAAAAAGGCACGGGAGCCAGTCAGTGGCCAAAAAACCAGTAAGGAGACTGGACCAGGGATTGGGGGTGAGGAGAGAGGCCACGGTCGGGCTGACGGAGCCAGGCGGATTCAAACCAATTCAAACTTGCCTGTTTCCCATTTGGGCGAACGGTTTATTTCAAAAAACACAGTAAAAACCAGAACTTTTTTGATGTGGTTAATGGGCAAAGGGCAAACAGCATGATCCCCCTTCTGAATTGATTTCTAAAATCGGAATCAGTGGGAACCTTTAACCCAGATCCCGATCCGGATTTAAACATAGTGGAACAAGGCCTGGGACTGTAATGAAGCGTGACATATGCTTGGACCTGCTGAGAGTGACCTGGGACGAAGCAGCAGCAGACATGTTAGTCGGACTGCAATTGAAGGCGGAAATGCTGGACCTGCTGCGAAGAACGGTGGACATGCTAGGACCACAGATTCTGCTTTCTTGCCCCACCAGGGATAGGTAAATCCTCTCACACTGTAACACTGTCTGCACTGTACAGTGCTCCTCGGGTTACGAATTAATTCGTCCGCGGCCGCTTCTTAACCAAAAGCTTCGTAAGCCGAAATGCCATGGCGCTAATGGGGAAAAGCCGCGTTTCGTGCGAAAAAGCCGAAAAGCACCAAAATTTTTTCGTAACCGAAAAAATTCGAACCCGGAACAATTATTTCCTATGGGATTTTTTCGTATCCCGGAAATTTCGTAACGTGGGATTTTTCGTATCCCGAGGTACCACTGTACTGAAATGTGGGATTCTCTAATTGCAGTCAATTGAGCAGATTTAGGCTCACCACACTGCATGAATAATCTAGTTCAACACCACTTTAACCGCCAAGGCTCATGGCTAGGAATTGTAGTTTATTTTGCACCAGGCTCTCTGACCAAAAGGCTGAAGTCTCACAAAACGCAGTTCCAGAATGCCATAGCACGACAATGGCGTTAAGCAGCACTGTCAAACAACATTATTCTGCAATGGAGACACAGCAAGAAAAAGAAGAAGAGCAAATAGGGTCCTACCTCCTCTGCTCCATAGCTAGCCCCGTGTGAAGTTATGGGAATGAAGACTGCGATGGGAATCCCAGCCAGCCACGCTCAGCGACTGTGAGATGAAGCCAAAGGAAAAAGTGCATCACTCATCATCCCTGTGAACAAAAGCCCTACACTTTGCCTTCCAAGCCCAGGCCCCATTGCAACGCTTAGGGCACCTGCCCTGCTTTCAACACTGGGTGTTTGTATGTGTGTAGTGGAGGTGGTTAAGGGGTAGGGTGGTGAGGTATGCGTGAGGGCGAGAGTATCGTATAGAAATAAGGTGTTAAGGTATAGAACGGAATTGATTGAAACATGTATAAGGTTGTAGGGTGTAGATTCGAATAAAAAAGTATTGGAAATAGTGAGAAATGGGAGAAGAAGGAAGAGCAGGGGTGGATTGGGGGCGGAGAAGTAGCGGTTGGAGTGGAAAGGTAAAGATGGGATAGAGAAAAAGAAGAAAGGGAACGAGATGTATGGTTAATCGGGGGAGGTGGTGGTGGACTGGGGGGTGGGGGGGGGGGGGTGGGGGGGAGAGGAGGAGATATGGGGGTGGGGGGTTGGGGGGGGTTGGGGTGGGTTGTTGGGGTGCGGGGGGGGGGGGGTGGGTGGGGTGTGGGGAGGGAGGGGGTGTGGGAGGGGGGGAGAGAGGGTGGGGGTTGGGGATAGGGAGAGATGGGGGGGGTGGGTGGGGGTTGGTTTGTTTGGGGGTTGTGGTGGTGTGTTGGGTTGGTGGGAGGGAGGGGGGGGGGGGTGGGGGGGGGAGAGAGGTTTTGTATGTTGGTGGAGGGGGGTGTGGTGGGTGGGAGGGGGGTGCGAGGGGGGTGGGGGGGAGGGGGTGGGAGTGGGGGATCGGGGTCTTTGCGTCTTGTTGGCGGGGGGCAGATAGGACTGTTGGGATGCGGGTGTCTGTGAGATGAGAGAAAATCCAGAGTGTGAGTTGATGTAGTGTGAAGTTAGCAGACGCAAAGAGGCGGTGGTGCTAGGGGTTGTACTAGAGATGCTAGCAGAGGGGGCTGAGGGGCTCATGGTGATGTCGTGTGTGGTGTCATTGGGTCGAACTGAGAGGAGTTGTTTTATACCCGTTGATGTGAAGATCTGAGATAATTTATGGTGATGGTTTAAAATAGTAAATGTGGTTTAACGGGTGTTGGTTTATCGGATTTGGTATGGAAGTGGGGCTCTGTTGGATTGTTGATGATCAGAGTAAGTCTGTTTGGTTGTATGGTTGGGGTGAGTCCAAGGCAAGGCGGAGGTACTAGCAGTTCTCCAGGAATTCCGCGGTGTTAGCTAGGCGGCCAATGCAGTGTGGTGGTGGGTAGAAGCTGACTCAAACGGGGATTGATGTTCTACGAGGGTTGGTGGTGGGGACCGCGGCGTGCCCCAATAACTTGAAAAATTAACTTTCCCCGTCCATTATTCGATAGGTTTAGGGGAAGCAAACGCCGCAGTAATATGTAAAAAAACGCAAATCAAAACAATCATGTGGTTTTACCTTGAAGATGTGGGGTGAGGGGTTTGGGGGGGGAGGTGGGGTGTGTGGGTGGGGTGGGCACCTCTCAGTCTCTCGTCCTCCGGCAACTCTGGCCAATCTGACCACGGACCCAATGCCTAGTAAATTATTCTCTCTAGTCTAGTTCTTTGGGGCAACTTTTTAAAGTGATCCGAGTTGCCTGAGGCCAATATTCCGAGGAAACTTTATCAAATCTGAAAATAATCCGCAAATATCAATCGCATATAGGTGACTGTACACTGTGCCTGGCTTTGCTCTGTAAAAAAGCATCCAAGTATTGAACTCTTCTAAAAGATGAGTTGAAGACAGTGGGCAATGCTCACCTTGTCGTGTGCTATGTCTCTATTTAGGGATGCGGGAGATCATCATTCTGCGACCAATATAAAGCCCTAACTGTAAAAGTAGGCATAGTGTGGAACAAGCCAGAAACTACCGTGCTTTGCACCATCCCATGCTTCCCAATCTTACCACCCACCCACAAACCAAATCCCATCCAACAAAAGACTTGAGGCCCCATGCGGATCGTAGAGGAAGATTCTTTGTCCCAGGGGGGTCTTCCTATCTTCAGCGGAGACCAAAAAAGCCAGAACAAGGAGAGGAAACAGACTGATCCAGCCAGTGGGTTCTCAAAGCCCAAGTACCCAGTGGAGCATTTGGAACCTTGCAGTATGACTGACCTCCCATTGTGAGTTATAGCCCATGTGGTTCTGCTGAGCTGCATGGTGATCAAAAAAATAGCCTTGTTATCTGTAAATCATGTCTCGCGCACTTGAGACTACTGGAAGAAAGAAGTTGCAGGAGACTTCCTAAATCCAATTGCATAAGCCACTATATCACGATGTTGATATCTGGTCTGATAGCATAAGACCGTACATCTGTTTTATTGTATTGATAAGGGCTCTTTGGCTCTATGGGTTCCATAAATTTCAGACCAATGTTTGAGTTGTTTCTTTTTTTTTTATTTTATTAGCAAACAATCAAACACATCAACATTTATACACAACCCGCATTAAAATAAAAAATAACATAATCCCTCACCCCATAACAGCATCATTCATATCATCTTCATTTTCTTCATACTTCAATCAGACAAATTAAAAAGATTCCAAAGCAAACCCAAAACCGTTTCATTTCTACGTTTCTTTCTACTTTCCTTTTATTTATTAAATATTGTATTCCAATACCATTGACCATATTTGATCCATAATGCCCAATAGCTTAATTGTGATATTACTAAACTGTCTTTTCTTATTTATTTATTTTCTTAAGGGATTAATACAATTAAGGATAACATAATCAGTTCTCTTCAAAAGCCCGTCAAATTTGTTTGGATATTGGCATTTCCAGAAATAAATCATAATTCTTTCCAATCTTCTTTTTCATATTGCCTTCCTTCCCCTGATCTAGTGATATCGAGTGTTCCTCGTCCTCCAATTTTTTGATGCCAAACCGTTCATCAAATCCAATAGTTTTAAAACCCATTCCCCATAGATTTCCTACTAATTTCCAGTATCTGCATATACTATCGTGCTGCAGCAACAATAAAATATTCTTCATATTTCCTTCGGTTTCTCGGTAATCATATTAACAGAAGATTTCTGTTTGGACTTAAGTTTAACTTCCAATTTCTGTTTTCAATTCTATCATTATCAAAATCTCTTAGCTTCTTCCACCCCCACCTGTGGAAAGAGGTCCTTTTCATTTACATTTCCAAACCCGATTTGACCATTTTCCGTATTTCTTACCATTATCGGTGATAAATGCCATCTGTAAAAATTTATAATGTTTTCTTCTAATATCTTGACAATTTAAGTCTACTTTCCAAGATTTCCACTTGACAAGTCCAAAGCTTTTACAGTCCTACGCCCTTTTATCATAATGTTTAGATTTCTTTTCAACCAGTATTCTAACATTCTTATAAATAGCCGATAAAGCACCCACTTTTTTTTAACATAATTTTCTCTAATTTTCTCTAAGTGTTTCAACTTATCAGGGCTTTCTGGCATCTTATTGGCTATCTCGAGGCTGAGAGAATGTGGCTGCCGGTTCCCACTGGTTTTCAGGCCAGCAGGATTCGAACCTGCCCCATCCTAGTCCACACACATGGCAGCTGAATCTTCTTTGCTTTATGCAAATAAAGCCCGGGATTTTGGGGAAAGATTGCCCCACTTGGACAGAATGTTTTGGACTTTCCAGAAAAGTCTGACCATTTTGTATAATTTTGCAAAGCAGCATTGCCAAAGTAAGTTGGCGAGCCTTCCAGTCCAACTGGTAGTTGAAGTCAAACTCATCCCCAAGACTTACGGGCAGTCAAAGTTTCAGAAACATGAAGACCCCTTTTGAGTTCGAAGAGTAAAATCTGTGTGTAATTCTTGGCACTGACTGGTTCTTAGATTTCATGTAAGGATCTAGGAAGTGCTTAGTAGACGTCAGTGTGATTCTTCAGCTAAGAAACATGCAATTCCGTGGTGTGCAATCAGAGAAGTGATAACTAGATTGAGCAAATGAGAGTCACAGTGGCCCTTGTTATCCTGCTGGGGTTTGTTCCAGGATTTCCCTGCGATAACAAATCCATGGATTCGCACCACACGAATAAAATGCATAGCAAAATGGTGTTCTCTTATATAAATGGAAATCAAAGGTTTGCTGTTTAAATCGGGTGGATAAAAAATCTATGGATAAGGAGGGCTGACGTATTCCACTGCTATCTGCTTTGGGTCAGGCGTTTCACCTGAATAATCCTGTGGTCCAGTTCTGGCCCGAACAATTCAAAAGGCTGTTGAAAAGCTGGACGGTGTCCAAGAGGACAGCAACTAATGGGTGAAGGGTCTTTGAAACCATGAATCCCTATGAGAAAGAAGACCGTAGAGCTGGGCATGTTAGCCGGAGAAAGAGACGTTAAAGGAGGTGATATGGGATAGCCCTGTTTGAAATATTTAAGGATGTCATATTGAGAGGGAGCAGCTGGTTTTCTTCTGCTGCTCCAGAGAACAGGATACAGAACAAGGATGCAAGTTACAGAAAGAGATTCTAGCTCAACATTAGTAGGCAGTTCGCTAGCAGTAAGAGCTGTTTGAGCAGGGAATATGCTGCTGGCCTTGAAGAAGGGTGTATCTCGCTGGAGGTCTTGAGACGAGGCCTGGAATGGCCATCTCTCTCAGGAGGGCTTGGATAGTGTTTTCGGCTGGCAGAACGGGATTAGAATTGAGACCTTGTGTTTCCTCCAACTCTATATTAGGATTTACAAAGCAAAATAATTGGAATAGCAGCAAGGAGAATCCACACTGGCCATCCTTTTGCTTCTGGCACCTCCGAGCCACGTCTGGATGAACATCAGGATTGCCTCAATGCCATCAGTGCCTGTGGCACATTGGGTCCATGTGCAATGAGTCAACTCCACAGTCACTATTGCATAACATTGTCCGCGTGTTGTAATGGTCACAGTAGCCCCTGAGGTGAACACGGATTGCAAAAGTACTTAATTATGGTCTCCACACATGTTAGTCTCCGTTAAAAAGAATCTAAGCTAAGGCACATGCCAATTACAGCCATAGTCTTAGAGAACCGGGAACACCATAGAGGAAGGCCCTATCCCAGGCCACATTCTCATTAATGCGAGTGGTGGATCCAGAGTAGTTCCTCCCTGAGGACACAAAGGGCGTAAGATGTTGTATGAGATCAAAATCCTAACATCTGATCACCATGCTAAGAGTATAGAAGAAGCTGTTAGGAAGGCCATGGTACCCAATGACTAATTTCCTAAACGCAAAGGAGGACATGCACCGTTAAAATTTAGGGCCTTCAAAAAAAAATGTAGGACAAATGCAAGCTAAAAACACTAATACGGTCGGCCCTTCAATATCCACAATTTTTTTTTATCCATGATTCAATATCCTGGATTGAAAATAGAAATTCCCAAATAGCAAATGTTCTTTTGCCATTTTATAGATAATGGAACACCATTTCATATGCCATTTATTTAATGGGGACTTGAGAATCCAACGAGTTTTCTATCCATGGGGGATCCTGGAACCAAAACCCAGCAGAATAACAAGACCCCACATATAGTAAATATAACACAATAATAATACCACCCCTTTTATTATGGACTGAAATCCACAGATTTTGCTATCCTGTGGATCCTGGAACCAAACCCAGCAGAATAACAAGACCCACAGTAAATAGTAAGTAAAATAATAATAATAGTATAATATAATAACAAACCCCACTGTATGTAATTGGTAACATTTTCCCTATTATTAATAAGAAATACACATAATAAAATAATAATATAATAAATCACTGGAACAGTTGGTTCTGCTGGGTTTTGGTTCCAGGACCCGAGACCAAAATCCATAATGCCAGTCGCATGATATATATGGGGATATTAATTATGATGCACTTTGTTGTTGTTAACTGAACAACTGCTCTCCTCGCGTCGATCGCGATTCATGTGATCCTCTGATAAGACTCTCCAAGACCCCCCTCTGTCCCTCCCCTGGCCTCCCACTTATCCCTGCAAATATATTAGGCAGGGACTAAATATAGCATGGATAAAAGAAAAGGAGGACGCAAGTGAATGTAGTAATAATAACCGCAGCCTAGATGAAAAAGATTACAGCCAGGCATCCACGATTTCACTTTGATTTTTTGCGGATTGGATATTCACGATGTGATATAGGTGCGAGTCATCCCAGGGCAACTCTGTGGGAGGTTGGACCATGAGTTTGTTTGGAGGACCTAAAAGTCATAGTGAAGCTCTAAGTCCTTTTAGCATTTGTAGGTCCCTCTAGTCGACACAAGTCAGATGCTCGCTTCCAGTGGAGATTAACTATAGAGTTGCACTGGGGACCGAGAATTCTAAACAGAGTGTGGATTCATGAATAGGTGGACTGGAATGGCCTTTGTAGTCCTACTTCCACTCTAACTAACGGTTTCTATTGTGCTCTCTGTAAAATACAATCTGCCACCTGCCGCCTGTAATCTGTGGGATTCAAACCATCTGCGCTGGCAAACACGCGTGTGTACCCAAATGTGTGCACTCAGGATGCCATGCTGCCACGAGGGACAGACCTTGTTGTTCTCAGTGCGATGCGTCCACACCCCTCACCCAGCGCTGCACCACCATAAGAGACCAAGATCCCATTGACCTAAAGGTGGTGCAGCCTCTTTGGCGCATTTGCCACTGGGACAACGAGGGCTGTTCTAATGCAAGGTAGTCAAGTGCATGTGCCGCCATTGGGAGGTCCATTGTCCCCTCAACAGTACACAGCTGCGTGGTTGAACGCCATTGGGGACAATGCGGATTGACCTCTGCGGAGTTCTGAAGATCCACAAAAGGGGATCCGGAATGGATCACCTGTACCTGCCGCTATATAGATGGATTGTTTTATTTGCAGTTTTCCACTTTTTCGCTGAGATCCTGTGACCCCCAAGACCCGTGGAATGAAAGAGGTACCACTGTTTAAGTAATGCATAGATATTCCTCCTACGGGGCCAATGCTTCTACCAAGGATTTCATGTGGCCTCAAGGATGTGGAAGGAATTCACTTCAAGGCTCCACCCTGCTCCAGCTTCCTTCTGAAGTAGAAGATGCGGAGGAAGGGCAAACGCTGCCCCTGCAGGCTTCTTCTCCACTGTTATCTTTCCGCCTCCCAAAGGAAGGAGGGAGTAGAAGCTCCTCTGCCATTGGCGTCCCCTGAGGAGAGGGCTGGGCAAGGTGGGAGAGGACGTCTTACAGTAAGGCCTGTTGCCCCACAGTGGAACACACTCCCTCAGGGAGAGAAGTGGTGAGTCTCCTTCCTTGGAGGTCTTTAAAAAGGCTTTGATTGTGAGGTTCCTGCATGTCAGAAGAAGGTGGACTGGGACTGGCCATAGGCATCCGCCAACTCTAGGATTCTAGGAAAGAATTAATATTAATATTTATCATTAATTAGCAATTAATAAAATGTATTAAAATCTATCTGCGAACCCAAACAGGTTTTAATGCCTATTCTAATTGTGGCTGTGCAAAAGTCTGGTCTACTCTCTCTATATAAGTAGTGCATACGATGGACGAAGGAATGGAAACTGATGTTGTGTTTACATATTATTAATATGAGGTATCATAACACCCGCACTCACATCATAGAACCACTGTCTTGCAATCTGTTCTTTGCTGCTGTTCTACTTTAGGAAGCCTCCCTGGCCAGAGGCCCCGCCCATTCCACCAGGCCTCCCCACCTCCGCCAGGGCCCTTCCTATTGGCTCCGCACGCCGCTCATCTCGCCCCCGCCCTTGCCACAGCAGTTCGGGCAAGGCAAAAAGCCCTGTCAATGCTGCTGAACCGCAAAGGGAGTCAGGGAGGGAAAGAGGAAGGAAGGGTGGATTTTCAGCCGCTGTTCTCCTCAGGGACCCCTCTCTGTTTTCACATAATGGAGGTGCCTCGCGGAGGAGCGGCGGTTATGCTCCGCAAAGGGGCGGCAATGGGAGAGAAGTTTTCTTCTGATGGGACGCAGCAGCCTTTTCGGACGACGACGAGGAGCGGCTCCCGCTTCTCTTCTTCTTCTCTGCCCCTCGTCGAGCTCAGCTCCCAAACTCTTTCTGAGAGGCTGTTGGTGGCGCCTCAACGGCGGCGCTGCGGGGCGTTTTCTCGCCCCGCGCGGCACCTTTAGCAACAGCCGCCCCGAGCGGGCCGGTGGAGGAAATGGGCGGTCCCATTTCAGTCCTCGGAGGAGAGCGGAGAGGAGCCGCAGGAGGACAGGAGGGCGACGCCACGTCGTGTGGGGCTGGGGCTGGTGGAGGGGTGGCCCCCAGCCACTGCCCCCCTGAGAGCCGGCTCCTAGCGATGTCCTCCCTGGATGAGCAGGACTAAGAGGTGGCGGGGAGGGCAGCTGGGTTGTTGTTTGTGGTTTTGCTTTGGGGGTGGGGGGATGTGGGTTTGTGGGTTTTGGGGTGGTCCAGGGTGAGACCGACAAGGTCCGCTTTTCAAGGAGGACGCCAGGCGGCCATATGTCCTCACTGCAAAGAGGACAAGGCAGTGGGTGTGTCCCCTTGAACCACAATGGCAGGGAAGGTTTGCGTTGTTGCAGTTCATACACATATTAACACACAACACCACATATATACACAACAGAGATATATAATATATACAACACACAATCACACCCACATACTAGAGACATAGGTATACCCATATATTATGACAAACACAACACATATATGGACATAAACAGCCATATATACACCATATACACATACACAATTTTATAATGTGTGTGTGTGTATATTGACTAATGTTAATATACACACATAGACACACACACACACACATATATATTATACAACACATACTCATACACACAAATACACAGAAGACAAAAACTATCTATCTACATCGATATATATATTATATGATTTCTGGATGGCCATCTGTCAGGGTGGCCGTTGATTGTAGTTCCGCATGGCCAGGGGATTGGCGCTGGATGGCCATTGAGGTCGCTTCAACCGCCTTGATTATAAGCATATTATATACAATAATGTAATTAGATATAAATACAGATACACGCACACACTTATTAATATTAGATACTATATTATTATGGATGGATATCTGGCAGGACTTTGAGTGAGATTCCTGCGTGGCAGGGGTGTGGCTGGATGCACGTGAGGTCTTGCTCGTCCACTCTGATTTTATACACACACGCACACACACAAACATATATATGCCCCCCCCCCCCCCACACACACACAGATATACATTATATAACTTATTTTAAGGTGGCCAGCTGTCAGGGATCTTTGAGAGTGCTTATAGGTAGGGAATGGACTGATGACCCGTAGTGGTTTCTTTCAACTCCATGATTCTCCTCTCTCGCTCTCTCTTCTCTATATATTTTTAATAATATATAAAATTTAAACATGCACATACAATTCATTTTCTTTCATAACAAACCATAGAGGAATCTAATTATATGTCTAAACCATATATCTCCTCTTCCTTCTTTTTACTTGAGATCTCCTGCCTTCTAGTGTTAAATGAGGTCTCCAGACATTATTAACAGCGAAATATATTACTTACAATCTAAAAGTAAACATACTCCATTTTCAAGAAGTATCTACAATCGCATACATGATTGTAAAGTCCATCTATTTGTGGTTGCTTTAAAGTATAGTAACTATTTTCCAAATATTTTTATCACTCCAGTCCAAAAGTAAAGTCTTTTACCCATTATGTTTTTAAAAATTTTATCAAAGGCTCCCGTTGCTTTCCAGACGTATTCATTGAATTCTTCTTTAATAAATGTCTTAATTTATCAGTTTCTATAACATCATACAATTTTATCAACCAGTCCTTTACATTAGGTATTGTCTTCATTTTCCATTTCTGAGTGTAAACCATTCTGCCAGCTGAAAACATATAAAATAGTAGTTTCCCATATTTTTGTTCTAATTTATCATCTGAGATAAGATTAAGTAAAGACATTTTGAGGTCTTTTTCTATCTTTTCTTGTAATATAATTTGTATTAACTTATGTATTTCATTCCAGTATTTTTTAGTTTCAACACATTCCCAGCACATATGAAATAGTGTACCGTGCTTTTTTCTCACATTTCCAACAAATTTTCTTCATGTTTTTCAACATTTTTGCCTTTTTAAAGGGGCAATACCAACATAAATATATCTTATAATAATTTTCTTTGTAATTAACAGTTAAAGTATACTTTAATCTCTTCACCTTTGTTTTCTCCCACTGATCAAAATCTATATTTTTCCCAAATCTTGAACCCATTTCACCATCTGGCTTTTGACTTGTTCATCCTCTAATTAAATTTATAATAACATTTTATTTAAAAAATCTTGATTCTTGAACAATTTTTTTTCCAATTCCATATCTGCTTCGCCAGTTGCTAAAATCTTAACATCCATTATAAACATTTCTCTAATCTGTCTATAAGTAAACCAGGTACAGCTAAGACCTTGTGATATCAATTGCTCCTGTGACTTTATTTGTATGTCTTTTGCCTTTTTGATCAATCAGATCTTCATGAGTTATCCATTTTTCTTGGCTTAGCTGGACCCAGTTACAAAACGCTTTCTTTATGGATGTCCATTTCGGGAGGACTGGACAACATTTAGGTTTAATATTCAACCAATACTCCTAATAGCTCCTTAGAATTTAATTTATTATAAAATAGATATCCATACCACCCAAAAAGAAGTTCTAGTCCCTTCCTTCCTCCCTCCCTCCCTCCCTCCCTCACTTCCTTTCTTCCTTCCTTCCTTCCTTCCTTCCTTCCTTCCTTCCTTCCTTCTTCTTTCCTTCCTTCCTCCCGCCCTTTCCTCCTCTCTTCTTTCCTCCCTTCCTTCCATTCAATTTCTTTCTACCTTTCTTCCTTCCTTCTTTCAGTTTTTTCTTTTTGCTACTTCCTGCCTTTCTCCTCTCTCCCTCCTTCCCTCCCTCACTTCCTTTCTTCCCTCCTTCCTTCCTTCCTTCGCTCTTTCTTTCTTTCTTTCTTTCTTTGTTTCTTTCTTTCTTTCCTCCTTCCTTCCTTCCTTTCTACCTCTTTCTTTTCCTCCTCCCTCCCTCCATCCTTCACTTCCCTTCCCTTCCTTCCTAGCTTCTTTCACTCCCTCCTTCCCTTATTCCTCCCTCCCTCCCTCCCTCCCTTCCCTCTTTACTTTTCTTTCTTTCGTTCATTCCTTCCCTCTTTCTTTTTTCCTTTCTTCCTTCCTCTTTCCTTTCATCCTCCCTCCCTCCTTCCCTTCCCTTCCTTCCTTCCATCACTTCCTTCCTCCCTTTCCTGTTTCCTTTCTTTCTTTCCTTCCTTCCTTCCCTCTTTTTTCTTCCTTCCTTCCCTACATCCCTTTTTCTTCCTTCCTTCCTTCCTTCCTTCCTTCCTTCCTTCCCCTCCCTCCCTCCTTCCTTCCCTTCTTCCCCTTCCTCTCCTTCCTTCCCTTCCTCCCCTTCCCCTCTCCTTCCCTCCCTTCCCATGAAAGAGGGCTCCCAATAATAATAATAATAATAATAATAATAATAATAATAATAATAATAATAATCCAGGACTAGACTCTGGGAGCCAGAGGCAAAGGATGATGATGGGTCTCTGCTGCTGCCTGAGACTAGCATGGCCCTTCTGCTGCTGCCATCCTCCTCTCTGCCCAAGAGGCAGCTCCAGTCTCAGGGGGAAATCTCCTTTTTCCTTTCCTTTCCTTTCCTTCCTTCCTTCGTTCCTTCCGCCTGCCATCTGCAGCAGAGAATGGGAGGATGATGATGAAGCAGTTCCCTGTTGATGAGCCCAGCAGCAGGCCAAAGAGGCAAAACCAGCAGCAGAGAGTCCAAAAAGGCTTGTGAAAGACAGTTCTAGTATGGTTATTGTATAATAAAAAATGGTTATGTTCAATAGTAATTTGTGTGTTCGTGCACTTTGCTGTGTTTTTTCTTCAAACCTTCTGACTTCTCAATTTCTCAGTTGCTTTTAATAATGTACCAGTTTCTCTTTCCCTTTTCCCGGTCATCCTCAGCTTCTTTTCATTGCAAACTCTCCAATTATCTCAGTTAATCCTTTTCCTTCCCACTGTCTTGAATTATCTGTATTCCTACACTGCCAAAGAGGGTTGGCCTATATGACCCTTAGTAATAACTTCCAGCTCAAGGATCCCATGTATTCGTGCATGGCCGAAGAGGTTCGGCCTATAAGACCCTTAGTAGTAACTTCCAGTTCTAGGATCCCATGTATTCCTGCACGGCCGAAGAGGGTTGGCCTATATGACCCTTAGTAGTAACTTCCAGCTCTCAGATCCTATGTATTCCTGCACGGCTGAAGAGGGTCGGCCTATAAGACCCTTAGTAGTAACTTCCAGCTCTTGGATCCTATGTATTCCTGCACGGTCGAAGAGGGTCGGCCTATATGAACCTGGGCCGTATGTTGTGCAGGCCTAGGGTTGCCATAAGTCAGGACCTCCAAACTGGGACAAATGTAGGACAACATTTTCAAATGGAGGACACGTTTTTTAAAAATGGAGGACATGCGAAAAAATTTGATGTTTTTTTAAAAATGTTAATCTAAATGCATGTTTCTTAGGCATGATCAAAATGGAGGACATTTTGGCATTATTCCTAGACAGATGGCAGAAATGTACTTCCCATTCTGGCCAAACTGTCAGGAAATGACATTGGTGTGGCCACTAGGGGGAGCTGTTGTGCAGATAATTTACAGTTCCAGTGGCAGCTAATGTGTCAGCATTCAAACAGGGCATCATCGGAATGTTGATGCAACGGTCAACTGTCAGTTCTCAGCTGTCACTGAGGGAGAGAGAGACAGTTGGTGCCTCAGAAAGTGGGCTGAGTCTCTTACTGAGAGGCAGTGAGATGGTTGTGTGTTAATGTGACTGCCTCAGAGGTTGTGTTATTGTTGGTTGGTGTAAATAGTGTGTATTAGAGACGGATGTCCAATACACTGTGTATATCTATGTTGTAAATACTGCAAAGGAAGATTAAAGCCCTCGTTTAGAGTGAAGACTTATAAGTGTCATTATTAGTTGAAGACATCTTCACAGATTCCTTCTTCTTGGCATCCTGTCGACGTGGTTGAACTCTGCAGGTGGTCGTGGTGGACACTGCACGTCATTTCCATAGGTCCCAACAAGGGTTATGAGCGCAGCACATGAGCCGCAACACAAACACACACCCCCCATTCCAAAACGCACAACAGCACATTGGGGCATTTGACATGGCTTCTTGCATATTTCAGAGGCTTATTGCATAACCAATCCCTTTGGGTTTAACATTTAACATGGTTATATATTTAACATAGGTTATTACATATTTCGCTTATTCCATAACCAAGGTCGCCATAAGTTGGAAAGGAGTTGAAGGCACACAGAACAGCAGCAACAACAACAGAGGAGGAAGAAGGGGCGGAGAAGAAAAATGGAGAAGGAGAAAGAAGAAAAGAAGGAGAAAGAATAGGAAAAATAATATAAAAATAAGAGGAGGAGGGGGGGAAGAAGAGGAGGAAGAGTGGAAGAAGCAGAGGAGGAGGAAGAGGAGAAGAAGAATTCCAAATAAGTATTTAGCTGACAGAGGTGGAGCCTTACTAACCTAAAAGGGACCAGCATTTCATTATTATACTAATCCTTACTTAATTACTGTGTGTCTCCTTTCAGTGAAGGCATCCAAGGTGACTTACAAATGGTTCATGAAAAATATTCAGGGGTTGCCATGTAGGTCATACAACAAAATACTGTGCTGATCTATGACGATAGTAAAAATTCTATTCTAATACAATAACATTCAAAATCCACAAAACAGTGATAATTTTATTTGGCCAACCCAAATGTACATTGTACATGTTGCTGGCTTTCATCGCTCCACTAGGCAAAGTTGTTAAAAATCATACAGGAGAAAAATTGTTATAAAATGAAAATGTTAGTCACAGGGCTGCATTTCTTAAGGTGTCCTTGCTGTGTTATTCTGTGGAAGGATATCTAGGCAAGTAGGTCTCTCCTCCTTCTGGCCATGTGGCACTGGGAACAAAGCATTCCAAAATCCAGAAGATAAAATTTGAGTGCCATTAACAATACAAAAGGGTACTTCTTTTGAGGCCCATGATGCCTCCATCCTTAGATCTTGGATCTCAGATGAATTAGCTTCCACAGAATAACTCAACAACAACACCTTGAGAAAATGCAGGCCTGTGACAAACATCATCATTTTATCATTCTTTTCTTCTCTATGCTTTTTAACACCTTTGCCTGATGAAGAAGTCAGTGGAGCTTCAAAAGCTTGCAACATGTATTTTATTTTGCTTGTCCCTATAAAGGTATCACTGTTTTATGGATTTTGGGTGTTATTGTACTTTACAAACGATTATGGTTGTTGTTCTAATTTCTGACTTATGGTGACCCTGTCATGGGGTTTTCTTGGCATGCTTCTTCAGAGTAGGTTTGCCATTGCCATCCTCTGAGGCTGAAAGAGTGTGAATTGCCCAAGGTCACCCAGGGGGTTACCATTACTGAGCAGTTTGTAAGTATGCAGATAGATCTTATAGCACCTTTGAGACTGACTAGTAGCTAAGCGCTTTCATAGACTTGAGTCTGATTCCTTAGATGCCTCTCTCTCTCTCTCTCTCTCCCCCCCCCCCCCCTCTCTTTCTTTGTTTCATTTGGTCTTAAAGGTACTACAAGATCCCCTTGCATACAGATTTCTTTGAAATGTTTGTTAAGTTAGCAACTGAATCAATATGAAAGCTTCTGTAAATCTACCCACATAGGTTGTTTTTGAGTAAAGCTACAACGGGGATTGGATTTTTAGACTGTAATCTTAAATGCACTGCCTTTGAATGGAAATCATCCTGTTGGGTTTCCTTCCTGAGTAAGCATGACTAATGAATCAGGCTGTCCAAAATATTTGTGCTTCTAAGTACCATTTTAAAAATGCCATTTTGGGAGTCTCTGCAAGAAAGAAAGGAGAATGGAAAACTCTGTCCCTATTTAGATCCCCATTCAGCTGTGAAACTAGCTAGGTGGCCATGGGCTTCACTGTTTGGCAGCTTTAACATCCCTTGGCGGGTTGAAGGTGGAGGGGCAAAGCACCGCTTTGAACTCCTTGGTGAAAAGATGGCATTAAAAGGTGAAAAACAAATAAAATTCTGTGGCTAGCAGACTATTTTTAAAATGCCACAGTGTCCTGTAGTCTTTGGCAGGAAGGATTAACCAATTGCCCATCAAGAAGGATGTTGATCATTTTGGTGAACACTTATTTCCAGTACAGTAAGATTCCTGAGACTGAAAGTATAAAGGGGCAATCACAAAACTGGGTTCCTGTGCATCCAAAAGAGAGAAGGGAATTAGATGGCAAGACAGAAGGCAGCAGGAAAAAAGGAAAACCACATTCCAGATGGATAGATGAAGCCATGACAAGCAAGACTAGAGCAGGGCAGTAGATGATCATGGGATTTGGCTGTCTCTCGTTCATAGGGTTGTCATAAAACAAAGTTGACTTGATGGCAGTTAAGAACAAACAACATGTCGATAGACTGCAACTCCCAACATGTCTTACAATTGCCTATGCTGTGTATGGCTGCTGTGACTTGTAGTCCAAATGCATCTAGAGGGCAACATATTCCCACTCCTACTCTAAAATTTGTGTGATAGGGACAAAGCCACCTTTTTTCTTCTTTTTTCCCCTTGTAAAAGGTACAGACATTCTGTGAAGAAATAAAAGCAGGAACACTGTGAAGAGTTCTTAAAGGCAGATCAAATTTGCTTCAAAATGTCCTCACTTTTTAAGGTTGACATCCCTTACTAATGCCCAGCTCCATCACACAACAGGTTTGAGGAGACTGCTCTAAAGCAATAATTCTTAAAGTGTCTGATGCAGGTAGGGTTGCCATATCCTGCCTGTGGGTGGGACTTTCTCATTTTTGGGCGGGTCTGCACAGTCCCACCCTGGTTTGCCCCCGTCCCCGGGCTGAGGGGAGGATTCCCTGCCCGCTTGGGCTCCGCTGCCGCCGCAGCG
>NC_056523.1:294010363-294018843 GCF_019175285.1 Sceloporus undulatus | reverse complement strand
CCAGCATCTGTGGCTGACATCTTCTCCAGCCACAGATGCTGGTGAAACGTCAGAAAGAAACTCTGCTAGAACATGGCCACATAGCCCGAAAAAACCACAAAAAAATATGGATGCCAGCCATGAAAGCCTAAAGATTCAACCCACATTCTACCAGGATTATTTTCACCATCTCAATAACCCCATAGTCTAACAGAACAGAAAATAAGAAATAAGATTTGGCTTGATCCTCGAAGGAGTTACTAATGAAACAGCAGTTATTGTTCATATTTCACTTATAAAAATAAATGTTTGGATGTAATTTTTGGCTCAGTCAATGACACAACACCAAGTGCTTCCTGCTTCTCTGTCTCTCGGGAATTATTAGAACAGTCTGATCTGAGATATACTTTCAGCTCTGTGATGCTGTGTTTTCTTTATTTTCATAGAATCATAGAATCGTAGAGTTGGAAGAGACCACAAGGGCCATCCAGTCCTACCCCATGCCATGCAGGAACTCTCAATCAGAGCATCCCTGACAGAGGGCCATCCAGCCTCTGCTTAAAGACCTTCGAAGATGGAGACTCCACTACACTCCGAGGGAGTGTGTTCCACTGTCAAACAGCCCTTACTGTCAGGGAGTTCTTCCCAATGTTGAGGTGGAATCTCTTTTCCTGTGGCTTGCATTCATTCTTCCGGGTCCTGTTCTCTGGAGCAGCCGAAAAAAAGCTTGCTCCCTCCTCAATATGACATCCCTTCAAATATCACCTCTTAACCTTCTTTTCTCCTGGCTAAACATCCCCAGCTCCTTGAGTCGTTCCTCATAGGACATGGTTTCCAGACCCTTCACCATTTTAGTTGCCCTCCTTTGGACATGCTCCAGTTTCTCAATGTCCTTTTTGAATTGTGATGCCCAGAACTGGACACAATATTCCAGGTGGGGCCTGACCAAAGCAGAACAGAGTGGCACTATTACTTCTCTTAGAGACTATACTTTTATTGATGCAGACTAAAATTGCATTGTTTTTTTTTAGCTGCCGCATCACACTGATGATTGATGTTCAACATGTGGTCTACTTAGACTCCCAGATCCCTTTCACATGTTGTCTCCTTAAGCCAGGTGTCCCCCATCCTATATCTGTGCATTTCATTTCCCCGCCCTAAATGCAGTACCTTACATTTCTCTGTGTTGAATTTGATTTTGTTAGCTTTGGCCCAGCTTTCTAGTCTATTCAGGTCATTTTGAATTTTGATCCTGCCCAAAATTACTTGTATGAACAAAACCAGCCTCTGGAGTACTAGCTATTCCTCCTAATTTGGTGCCATCTGCAAATTTGATGAGTATGTTCCCTATTCTGTCATCCAAGTCATTGATAAAGATGTTGAATAACACTGGCCCCAGGACAAAGCCCTGTGGGACCCCACTGGTCACTTCTCTCCAGTATGAAAGGGAGCCATTGTTGAGCACCCTTTGGGTTCGGCCAGTCAACCAATTACGAATCCATGTAACATTTACCTTGTCTAACCCACATTTTACAAGCTTGTTTGCAAGAATGTCATGGGAAACCTTGTCAAAGGCCTTACTGAAATCAAGATATACTACAGAGGGTCAAACAAGATGATCACTGAATAGGAAACTAGTTGCGCTGGCTATGTTTTTGGCAGTACATACAAACTGGATGATATTTGTATTTGGTAAGTCTTCTGCAAGCCAAGACATGGTTGAGAGGCTTGTGACACCAAATATATGCTACACGTTTGGTCAATGCCTGGATGGAGGACTGCCTGTGATTCTCATCTACTATGCTCATGGATGGATAAAAGTGGGACATAAATGTACAAAAATACAATAATTTTGGATTTATTTAGTATCTGTCCAATAAAATAACATATATCACTTTTAAATGATCTTCATTGGCTGCCTATTCGCTTCCGGGCTGAATACAAGGTGTTGGTTATTACCTATAAAGCCCTAAATGGCTTGGGCCCAGAGTACTTGGAGGACCGCCTCTCCCCATACAATCTGCCCCACACTCTCAGATCGGGTGAGAGACATCTTTTAAGAGTTCCAGATGCTAGATATGCTTCATCCTGGATGGCCTTTTCTGTTGCAGCCCCACAGCTCTGGAACTCCCTCCCCAATGAGCTCCGTACTAGCACTTCCCTTAATACTTTTAAGAAGGATCTGAAGCCCTTCGTATTCCACCAGGCTTTTCCCCCCATGAGCCTTGTCTGTTATTCTTTTCCCCTTGGCGATGTTTACGATGTATTCCACTCTACACAACCATTTGCTTGGGGTGCTGTTGTATTTTTATTGTTGTTGACTGCTAATTGTTCTTAACTGTTGTAATTCTGCTGGGGGTTTTTTGGGGCTCGTGTTGTTTTAACTGTTTTATCTTTTATTGTTCACCGCTGTGATCCTTGGAATAGCGGTATATAAATAAATTTTTATTATTATTTATTATTATTATATGCTTGGGTTATTAGTCCATGTACTCCAGTGGCTATCTGTTCTGAAGTGAAAAGAATCCTATGACCCTGGTAAGTCAATCTAAACATTACATGAAAATGTATCTACCAAATCTAAGCAGCCTGGTTCAGCAGGATAATGATTTAAGCTTCATCTCTCCTCCCCAGATGGTAATAGGCTTAAATTCAAACATGCCCCAACACTATTTACTTGCAGGAGATTCCGAACATATTTCCAAAGGCAACTATCCATTTAGCATGACAGGTGTAGGTATGGAAGGTGTTAAATCAGGGAGAAGGAGGCACAATTTTATTCCCTGGGACCCTCTAGAGATCAT
The DNA here is from genome assembly GCF_019175285.1 of Sceloporus undulatus. Taxonomy (NCBI): domain Eukaryota; kingdom Metazoa; phylum Chordata; class Lepidosauria; order Squamata; family Phrynosomatidae; genus Sceloporus; species Sceloporus undulatus. The sequence continues at coordinate 294,016,060 of NC_056523.1, read as the reverse complement.
ATGGATGGACTATAAATCCCCCCCCCCCAAAAAAAAACTGGAAATGATCAGCACTCTAGTTTTGAAAAATGAGTACTTTTGTTGTTAATCTTTGAACTGAATTGCTATTCCTGGTGGCTACAAGGAGAGGCAATTCTGCTCTAAAACCTTTTGGTCAGAAAGGCTGAGAGCCAGAAAAACATCACGGAGGGGAACACACTGAATGATACCAAATCCTCTGCTGTTCCTCTGATCTAAACTGCCCCTTGCAAAGCATGTTTCCCTTACAAAACATATTAAAAACTAGCCATCTGGTTTTGTTCATATTTGTGTAGAATATTACTTAGACTGGGTGTGTGGGTGTGCGTGCGTGCGTGTGTATGTGTGTGTGTGAGAGAGAGAGATATGTATTTGATGTTCATTAGAATGACTAGCCATCGTTCATTAGAAGACTGTTGTTTTAAAATCAATAGCAGTTTTCTTCCCTAACAATTATAATTCAGCCGAAGATACCACAGTGGGAACCAGCACATCTTCTAGTACAAGCCTGTTTTTGAAAATAAAAATATTTTGAATATATTGATCTTACATGACTAAACTGGTTTTAGCTGTGCAAACAAGGTAATTATTTCCAATCGTCATTATAATTCTGTGGTCAGGAGGTGAAAGAAACTCTGTTCTTCAAACTTTCACATCTAGAATGTGCCACTAGGGAAAGAACGAGGTAAGACATGATGTACTATTCAGACAGTGCGCAGGGAGAGCATTTTCCCATTGCTGTCTAAAACGTGCTAAGCTTCATTTCCCCTCCTTTGGCAGCTTTTGATACACAGAGCTTTTGGCATTTTTTTTTTTTTTTGTTGCCAGTGCCAACAGCCAATTATTTGTGGTCTATTTCAGACAGGTACTGATTTGTTATTTGTGAGTCTATCTATGTGCTTGTGTGTCCATGTGGGCACAGCAGAGAAAAAAATGATCACTTATTTTTTTCTTACATGGCTCAATGGTTTAAAAAAAAAAATTCCCTGTTAAATAAGATCATGAGAGTTTTTGTGCATTTTTTTTAATGGTACTTCAGGGTCTTTTTTTTTAATGAAAAATTCATTTGTGCAAAAAGAAAACACTTATTTTGTACAAAAGCCAACACTTATGCACAGAAAATATTGCTTTCTGTATATAGGTTAAAGTTAGGGACTTATTTTTTTCCAGAAATAATGTTTTTGGAGAAATACATTCATATTAATTTTTGAAGACCATACTTCTTTATAGGTAGCTGGGGGGCAGAGAGAATGCAACAAATCAGTTATGTAGAAAAATGTCCTGTATATGCTCAAAGGAACTTTGTAGCAAGCCATGTACTGCTGCAGTAGCAGTGGATCAGTATCCTCCAGCTAAAATAAACACATAATACTTTATTAACTGTTAACACCACTTCTTGTAAACCTTCCACCAACAAGGATGGTGGTGTACATGTTGGGAGGTAGAGAGAAGAGAGATGCAAATCAGTGATAAAACTTAATTGAATAAGTTGGAATATGGTATTGCATGCTTTAGGACAGCCTTTTCTAACTTGAACATTTCCAGAAGTGCTGGACTCCCACCATCAGGAAAGGGGATGAGGAACCAGGTTGTAGAAGGAAGCTTTAGAATAATAAAAGGAGAACTTGTGAAGATGTCAATAAGAAAATGTGCCCCTAGGGGTCAACCCTAATGCCATCTTCTCTAAATCTACACTCTGTTCTTGAAATCAATTCAACAAACATGCTTAATTATTAGTGTTAATGGCAATCAATTAATCCCCCAATGTTTCAAGTTTATCATCAATTAATTAAAACTTCAAACCTGCTATTCCAAGCTCTGTCCCAACAAGGTGTATAATCACTCTGAGGCACTGCAGGAAATCAGCGATAGCCACCATTCTGAATGAAAATGTCATATTGCGGACAATGCTCCCACTGTTGTGCTATTGCAAACAGATTTTTTTGTTTATGGATTAATATGAAATTGTGAGAACTATCACAGCATAGAGAGAATGCACTAAGATCTGAATTAAAAAGTCCCTGAAATCTTGAAATCCTACATCTGTTAACTATTTGGTAAGCATCTTCAATCATGTCCATGTTTTTCTTCCTCAATCAACCCACCCATACCTTGGAATTGCAGAGTTTAAATAATACTGATCACAGTTACAGTAGTTATATAAAATCTACTTGAGTACTCTTTCTCAGGTTCAAAACACACTGCAGAAATAACCCAGTTTAAGACCATTTTAACTGCCCTGCCTCAGTGCTAGGGAATCCTGGGAACTGTAGTTTATTGTGGTGCCAGAGCTATCTGACAGGGAAGGTTAAATGTCCCCGAATTCCCTAACATTGAGCCAGGGTAGTTAAAGCAGGTCTCAAACTGGATTATTATTGCAGTGTGTTTCATACCTTAGATATAAATCCATGATATGAAACCTAAGGGGAAAAACTGTATGTGCATTTTAAAAAAATTAATTTTGGTTTTAAAAACACAGCTAGTCAAGTGACAATTTAGTTTGCAAACACTCCCTTGGCAGAGTGATGGAATTTTTGGACTTCAAGGAAAAAGCTAGTTTTTCCAAGACTAGCTCATAGCAGCCCCTCCTAGCTATTTTTCTTCCTGTCATTGATTTATAGCTCTCATGGCACATTTTCATGAATGAGCAGTACACTTTGAGCTCACCAAATGTCATTAAGTACTGCTCACTCCTCACTTGCACCTTTCCAGGATTCCTTTCCAAGCTGCTGTGAGCATCTCCTTCCAACACTGTAGCCTGGAGCTATCACAAAACCCCACAAATTACTTGAACAGGAAGTCTGTCTTGCACGGCAATTTGACTTTGCTTTGGGATGGTATTCTAGTCTCACACCCCAGTTTTGCTGACCTCCCTGACTCCTAGCTTTCAAGAGCAACAAATAGAACACTAAGTATTCATGGAACAAGTGTTTTGCTTTGATGAAAAAAGAAACAAGAGACAGTTAAGGGACATGTGATGGGTTAAACAGAAAATTGGTAATGGGGTAAAAGTAATATGTTGAACCAATATATATTGACACTGAGCACTTTGGAAAGATTTACCACTTCGGCACCTAATGTGTAGTTGTTCTGGAAGTCCTGCTTTTTAAGATTTGTATGAACTTAGTTGTTCTTTTGAGTTCTCATATGGTACTTCTCTCTGCAGTTGGGAATATCATTAAATTGTGTAGATCATTCCTGGAAGATAAAGTTCCCCTAGCGCTGTGATGAAATTGAGCAATTTTCAAAGATGAACTAGAAGCTGAGCCAAGGAGTCCAACTTATGCCATCCAAAACAAAGAATCAGAATCAGAGACAGCTCTGTCATTATTAGGCAGAGCCAGTTTATCATCTCAGGTGACTGATGCTAGGAGATAACAAAAGGTGTTGTAGGAAACTGCTATGTGCCATGCAGCCTGCTTCCTGTCCCCTTTAGGAGCACTTGAAAATCCTGTCCCATCACCTGGGGTGAAGAAAAGTGACAATCCACTTGGCTTCTAGAAGACCTTATTGCTCAGGTAGGATCTTCCCAGTAGACTTTGATAAATATTATTGTTGAAGTGGGCCCGATGGTCAGCATGGATGAGCAGAGGCAAAAGAGAGCCTGAGCAGACTTCACAGCCAAAATGATGTTGCAAGCTGCTGGTGTAACACCTCAGCACAAAGAGAATGGGCGAGTTGCATACCAAAATGAAAGTTCCTGGTTCTCATCCCAGCAGTTCCTGGTGTAACCTCTGCTGCATGGCTCTTATGGCACTTACTAAAAATATGACTCACAAGGAATTGAACTAACAAACTAGTCTTGGTAAGAATTACATGTATCCATAAAGCAATGTAGCAACTTCCCACATAGATTTAAATCCACAAGGAGTCACAAGTTGCTCATCCCTGTTTTAATGCAAAACATCTTTAAACTCTGTTCCTCATGTGGTAAAAGTATTATAGAGATTATTGCACCGGCTTTTATTCCCACCCTAAACACGAGATGTAAATGCACAGGGATGGATTCTATCGCACAGCTACATCCCTGGACAGTATTCATCCCATACCCAATCTGGGATTCTCCCAGACCTATTAAAGAACAGGAAGATCCCATTCTTTAAAAGATCCAGGAGAAGCCCAGAACAGGTATGGGATGAGTGCTACCTGGGGACAGGGATATGTGATAGAATCCGTCCCTGTGGATTTACATTCTGTGTCTAGCACGGGAATAAAAATTGGTGCAATAATCTCCTATAGCAGAACAGTATCTCAATTCTTCAGATTGCTGTTGAAATATGGAATAGGGCTGGCTAGTAAGCGGCAACCATTTAACATATTGGCCCCCTAATTGTCTATTTAGTCTGATAGTCCTCCTGCCTGAGTCTCTGCTTTTATATGGATGTAGCAGCAAAGTCTGAGGAATTAGCTGGGATACCTACATATACTCATACACACAGCCAACAGTGTCAAAGGAGAAATGCAAAAAGACAAAGACATACATACATCAAAATCAGGCATTCACCAGCTGGCATTTTGTAAAAGTGGTTCTGGAGGCCAGGTTGGCACCTACAGTCCACTGCATGCTATATCCCGTGAAAGATCACACACAGCATCTAGACATATGAACATCTGTCACTCTTGATTTGATTGCATTTCTCTGACTTTCAAAGGCATTCTCATCCCACTTATTTTCTGATTCTGGCTCAAAGATTCCCCAACTTTTCCATGTAGAAATGAATGCATATTGCTGTGTGCATTTTTTTTAAAAAAAAAAATTCATTTTATACAAATTTTATTAATGTATGCATTTTGTACAGATTTTTTTTTTACTAAGAGCTGTATTTTTTACATTTCCTTGGTGGGTTACAAACGGTCCTCAAGGGGCCGTTTTCCCGCCGCCGCCATTCGCTGCATAGGGAAGCCCCAGCGGCCAGACCGCGAGGCTTCCCTGCGCAGCGAAAAAGGAGTGCCGAAATGGTGCTCCTTTTCAAAACGCAGAAGTGGCGCCACGAGGGGCGGAGCCCGCTCTTGCAGCATCACTTCCATCGCGACACGTCTGGACACACAGCGTCCAAGATGTCAAAATGGCAGCGCGCATGTGGATGGGTGCCGCCATTTACGACGCGCTTCGCGCGTACTGGGAGGAAAGGCCATGAGGAAGGTAAGAACTTTTCTAACCCTAATACGGCCCTTCCTAACCATAGTACGCGCAGAGCGCATACTTTATGGCGGTTTGTAACCCACCCTTATCTCCTTAAAGATAAATTGTTTGCATCTTTCATATATGTGCATGTTAAATTGTGCATAGTTATCAAATGCACACATGGCTTTGTGCACACTTTTTTTTTGCCAAAATGTACCACCAGCCTAAAAAAAATCTATGAAAAGGTAAGTTGCACTTCATTCAACCACCAGTTTCAGGAGGTCCAACATTTTCCTAGGAAAATGTGAATCCCATGAGTTCTTTCTTGTTCCTAGTGGTGCAACAGGAGCACTTTAATCATTTGTCTTCCGTTGGGGCATTATGTCAGCTTGACTCTGGGTTATGTCAGTTGTTATACTTTTCACATGCCTGCAAAATGCATACACTCCAGCATTTCACAGATGAAAACTGAGATGGTTGTGGTTAAAAGGGTGTGGTCAGCAGTACAAGGGCAAAAGTTATTTATAAGGAAGGACACACAAAACTACTATTTT
>NC_056523.1:294006482-294010263 GCF_019175285.1 Sceloporus undulatus | reverse complement strand
GAAGCTGGTAACAGGTGCTCTTGACCGTCGCATTCACCTGAGCAGTCAGGTGGAGCGGCGAGTCAAGAAGCACCCCCAGACTGCGCACGGAGTCCTTCACAGGGAGCGTGACCCCGTTCAGGACAGGTGGAACCACCGCCATTCCTGGACCGGGGGAACCTATCACTAGTACCTCCGTTTTCTCTGGATTCAATTTTAGGGTCACCATAAGCCAGAAATGACTTAAAGGCACACAACAATAACAACAAAGTCCCACTGACTTTATTGGGTCTAACTTCTTGGTAATGTGTATGGAACATATACAGAAAAAGACCCAAATAGCAAAAAAAAATAAAAAAATAAATCACTTTAGTGCATGTATGTGCTTGCCAAGTTGTCTGTGTTCACCTGTGTCCCTTTAGAATAGCAAATAGAAGGTGTGAGTGGGGTGAAGTTCATTGGGAGAAGAAAGGAGAGGCTCTAAGGTTTTTTTTAATTAAAATGTTAAATTTTAAAAAATATTTTTTCATTTTTAAAAAAACATATTTTATTCTTTTAAAATCTTTTCTGAAAACATCACATCTTACCAAATTTAACCGCATAAAACTATATATATCTAAATTCATTTAGGTGGTGTTTATGCTATTTCATTTAAAGATATAACTTTAATTTTTGCTAGTTGTTTAGGTCACAAACATTGCCATTACATTCAGTGATATACAGGGCTTATGCTTTATGAGTAGCATTACTACAAAAAACATTACTAAGGATTCTGTATTCTGTCGTACTGGGAGAAGGTCAGTCGGGGGGGGGGAGTGACACCATGAGTTACTGCACCAGGTAAAGTCAATCCTACTGACACCTCTGTATGGCATAAGGAGTTATCCAGCACCCCCTTACGCAAACCATTGCCCATTTGTCTTGAATGCAACAGGCAAGCTTGGAGGCTTCAATGGCATGTAGAGCCTCCACCAGTTCCATTATCCCCACAAGCTTTAATGGCCACCAGAAGAGCCATTGGAATGGCCCAGAATGACCACCAAAATCTCACTTAGGATGCCTGGTGTGACCACTATAAGTGTACTCAGCTGATACTTTCACTGATTAGTGTGCCACTAAGGAACAGTGGTGCATGTTCAGGGAAGAAGGGTTTGTCATGTTGAGAAGGTGCTTTTGATGTTTAAAATTTGCTGATATACAGATTTGCAAAGAAAAATCCCTACACTTTCTCCTCCTGCTGCCAGTCTTAGGACAGAACAAAGACTTCCTTGCCTTTGTAAATGAACCTTATATTCCATGATCTTAGACTTAGTTTTATCATTAGAAGTCAGTTGCAGTCTAAACAATACAAGAATATTTGTAGAGATACAGTATAAGTAGCAAAGGCACAGTCTGACATGTACCACTAACCTCAGCTTAATAAATGCCAAAAATAATACCTTGTCCTCAGATATTATCAGTCAGCTGTGCTCTGTGTCTTTAATTAAGCAGTTTGTGCCATTCTGTTATTCTTCAGCAACGTTGGTGATTTCTTTAAACATACAAGTAGTGTTTACTTATTTATGTACAACAGAATTTATTCTCCGTTTTCCCACCTGATAACTAAAGTGGTTAAGAATTATCATAAAATCTTATTAAAACAATGATCCAACAATATATAATAAATATAAAAACCACAACAGTCACAGATCAAGGTAGCATAATAATCATAACTGATAATCAAGGAGTAGGGGAGGAAGAGAATGAATTACAACAACTACCACTGAACAGGAGAAAAATTAAAAACATGCCAAAATTATTAATAATAGTGATAACAGTAATCATAATAAAGGAGTTGGTGAAGTGGTTGGAGCATTGGACTATGACTGGAGACTAGAGGTCAAATCCCCGCTTAATCATGGAAACCCACTGGATGATCTTGGGCAAGTCATGCTCTCAGAGGATGGCACTCTGAAGAAAGCTGCCAAGCAAACCCCATGATATGTTTGCCTTAGGGTCAGCATAAGTCAGAAACAACTTGAAGGCACACAACAACAACAATCATAATAACCATCGTATTATTTATATCCCACCTCTTCCCAATACTGGAACACAAGGAAGCTTGCAATAATTAAAACAAAAACCAGCAGACACACATCCCAAGAAATGCAGAGTAAAATCATGCAGAAAGTTATTAAAATGCTGGGATCCTTCATTAAGAAGGCAAAGCTTAACTTCATGTTCACAGAGTTATGTAATGCTACCTTGTTAATGAAGTGCAGTGCCAAATGTGCATGCATACCTTGTGCAATGCACAACGATACACAACCTGTAGTGTGTGCCATGTACATATAATACTTATCCAATGCACAGCATATAATATTAATCCATGTACAATAGCACTGCACACAACTCCAGTTCTGCAATCTTGAACTGAATACATCTGTCCCAACTGAATACATCTGTCCCAAAAATGTCCAACAGTTTCCATAGGAGAACAAACACATGCCCAAAACACCACTAAGATGCCAGATGACATTAAACTATCTGTATAATTAAAACTACTATTTAAATGAAATCAGTTTTCATAACATGATGGGAAGAAGGAGAGAGACTAAAAATGTACCTCCTCCTCTTGAAATCCTCATGTTGGGGCCTACAGTAGAAAGAGCCTTTTCATCTCTCACCGCCAACTGTACCTTAGTGGCACACGCAGAAGGATGCCATTTTAAATGTCCAGAAAGAACAACCAGGTGGTCTTTTACGTAATTTGGTCCTAGACCTTGTAGGTCTTTAAAGGTAACGAGCAGCACTACACTTTGAATCAGATTGTCTACAGATCTGGTGGTGTAATGAGAGAGCAATGTGATTCTTAAATGTAATCCTGATCAGATATTTCTGAATAGTTTTGGAGACCAGTCCCATCTATAACACAAAACTAATGTGAGATGAAATTAATGCATATGAAATTGCACATTGGGCAGTATAGGGAACATCTAGGCATCATTTCTTAATGCGTAATTTCTGATGCAGGAAAATGATCTCGTAGCATTCTCACATCATACTACACAGTCACTAGGGCCCTTATCACACAACGATTTTTGGAACTCCACTCCAAAGCCATTCCGGACACAATCATGGGAATTCACATTATTACGTGATAGATTATCACACGCGATTACTGTCTATGCAGAGTCATTCCGAGCCCGATCCTAAGTCAATCCAAAGTCACTCCAGAAGTAGGTGAATTCAGTGAACTAGCGAATTCACAAATCTTTTTCTAACATCAATTTGAATCCAATTCAATTTGGTCTTGGTGTGGAATGCAATTTGGTTCGGTCCTGGTACACCGCCCCCCCAACCTCCAAGGTGCCACATTTCCCATGATGTGGTGCTGCAATTTTGCCCCATTTATTTCCGGTACTCTTGCCTCCGTTTGCCCCCTCTGTCCTTCTGCTTCCTCCTCCTCTTCCTCCTGTCACCCTGACCTTGCCTCCATTTGCACCATCTGTCCTTCTCCTTCCTCCTCCTCCTCTTCTGTCACCCTGATCTTGCCTCCGTTTGCACCCTCCATTCTTCTCCTTCCTCCTCCTCCTCCCTCTTCTGTCCGATCTTGCCTCTGTTTGCCCCCTCTGTCCTTCTCCTCCTCCCTCCTCCTTCTCCCTCTTCTGTCAGCCCGCTCTTGTCTCTGTTTGCCCCCTCTGTCCTTCTCCTCCTTCCTCCTCTTCCTCCCTCTTCTGTCACCCCGATCTTGCCTCCGTTTGCACCCTCCACCCTTCTCCTTCCTCCTCCTCCTCCCTCTCCTTTCAGCCCGATCTTGCCT